>NC_037668.1:54305242-54320958 GCF_003255815.1 Theropithecus gelada | reverse complement strand
TTGGGGAGGCCGAGACGGGCGGATCACGAGGTCAGGAGATCGAGACCATCCTGGCTGACACGGTGAAACCCCGTCTCTACTAAAAAAATACAAAAAACTAGCCGGGCGAGGTGGCGGGCGCCTGTAGTCCCAGCTACTCGGGAGGCTGAGGCAGGAGAATGGCGTGAACCCGGGAGGCGGAGTTTGCAGTGAGCTGAGATCCGGCCACTGCACTCCAGCCTGGGCGACAGAGCGAGACTCCGTCTGAAAAAAAAAAAAAAAAAAAAAATTAGCACTCTCCTGAACTGGGGACATTGTTCCCTAAATAGCATTTCTAGCCACAAAGGAACCTAGAGAAGACAGATAAAATGACCAGCACATAAGCAGTAGGGAGGAAAGGGAGGTGTCAGGACCTTGTCCAGGGAGCCAGCTAGCTTCTAGTCTGGACATAGAGTGATGTAGAGTCCTCAGCTCACTTTAGGATAGATCTGCCAAGGAGCCTAGATACTTAAGTTTTCTGGGCGGAAACAGGCCACTAGGGGGAGGTGCAACTTACTTCTTCTAGTGGGAAATGATTTATAAAACCGAATCAGGGACCTCAGCATCATCTAGTCCTTATTTTACATTAAGAAATAACTGGCTCAGAAAAGGAAAGTGATATACCCAGGAGGCTACCCTGCTAGAATGTAGCATTTATTCAGTTTAACCATTTACAGAGTCTTTGCGGTGTACATGCCAGGTCTTGAGGGTGTGACCTGACTGTGAGCTCTGTGAGGTGAGGACAGCCATACACAGTTCTTGGTCCATGTTTGATATCATTATTTGCAACTTTATTTATTTATTTATTTTTGAGACAGTTTCGCTTCTGTTGCCCAGGCTGGAGTGCAATGGTGCAATCTCGGCTCACTGCATCCTCTGCCTCCCAGATTCAAGTGATTCTCCTGTATCACCCTCCCGAGTAGCTGGGATTACAGGCATGTGCCACCAGGTCCGTCTAATTTTGTATTTTTAGTAGAGATGGAGTTTCACCATATTGGCTGGTCTTGAACTCCTGACCTCAGGTGATCACCCACCTCGGCCTCCCAAAGTGCTGGGATTACAGGCGTGAGCCACTGAGCCCAGCCTGTTTGCAGTTGTTGATCAAGCACTTCTCTGTACCAGACACTGGGGTTTATAGCATTTAATCTTCATAACAGTGCTATGAAATAGGTACCTGCCTATATAGCTAGTAAATAGCACAGCCAGCAGGGTAAAACCAAAAGCTTTTTTTCTTAGTAACTTCATTTTACTGTGTCAAGTAATACTTGAGTGCATAAATACACAAAGGAAAAAAAGAAAAACGAACCTCGTCCTCAGGTCTTTAGCCTGATACTGGTTGTTCCTGAACACAGTTTTCTCTCTTTAGCCTTCAACCTGGACTACTACACAGAGGTTCTGGACCTCTCCTACCTGCTTGACCACCTGGCTTCTGACCCTTTCTTCCGCCACTACCGCCAGCTCAATGAGAAGCTAGTGCAACTCATCGAAGACTATAGCCTGGTGTCCTTTATCCCTCTGAACATCCAGGTACTGGGGGCTAAGACAGGACTCTGACAGTGCCTGGGATTCACCAAGCCAAAAGCACAGGATGGTTTGAGGGCTTAAACAATGGTCTTTGCCCTGGGTTGACTATCACTGAGTAATCTTAGTTTCAGGACCAGGGGCTGCTGTAGGGGCAAAATTCCAGTAAAGAGAGTGGACCAAACCTTTGCCTGTCTATTCTATTTTGCTGGATCCTCTCTTCACATGTTCCCTCCTCAGTGTGAAAATGGGTGAGTTCAGAAAGTCATCAGCAAGAAACTTGACCAGGACCAGGGACAAGTCTCTTAAGCCCATTCAACTGGGCAACTGTCTGTTGACTTTGCAAAGTGGTACCCAACCCCTGTGCCTCTCACCTTTACCCTGCAGAGATAACCTGGGAGACGCAGGTACATGTTAGATTCCTTTCTGCAGTGGGTGAACTTGAGCTAACTTGTCTCCTCACTTCTAATGCCACGCTTATATGAGGAGATGAACTCTATAATATCAATCATAACAGTTACCTCTTATTTATGACTTTCTGTGCTGGGCACTTTGCTAAGGACTAGACATATGTAATTTTGGTTTGTCCTTCCCACCATGTGATATATAGACTGTTTTTATTACTGTATATGGATGAGGAAACAGTTATAGTTTTTTTTGTGTGTGACGGAAATCTCACTCTGTCGCCCAGGATGGAGTGCAGTGGTGTGATCTTAGCTCACTGCAACCTCCACCTCCTGGGTTCAACCGATTCTCCTGCCTCACCCTCACAAGTGACTGGGATTACAGGCATCTGTCATCATGCCCAGCTCATTTTTGTATTTTTAGTAGAGACAGGGTTTCACCATGTTGGCCAGGCTGGTCTCAAACTCCTGACCTCAAGTGATCCACCTGCCTCAGCCTCCCAAAGTGCTGGGCTTCACAGGCGTGAACCACTGCTCCTGGCCCAGTTATAGATTTAAAACATGCATATTTATTGGATATCTGCTTAAGAGAAGTACTGTGCCAGGCACTGGGAATACTGCGACAGATGATCTGGCCCTAAGAGGTGCTTAGTTTAGTAGGGGAGGCAGGTGAGTTAATAGGCATTTATTACATGTACAATAGATGTAAACCTAGGGGACTATGGATGTGCATAGGGGAGCTTATGTGTTCTAATCTGAGTGAGTTGGTGGTCAGAAAACATGGGATTTATCCAGCCTTTGGGGACATGTAGAACTACTCCAGGCCAAGAAAGCTACATATACAGAGGCAAGATGGAGGAAGGTGTATTTAGAGATTGCAAGCAGTTTTACACACTTCTGTTTCACTCACAAAACTGTTTCTCTCCTCCCTGCTCAGGACAAGGAGAGCATCCAGCGAGTCCTGCAGGCTGTAGATAAAGCCAATGGATACTGTTTCGGAGCCCAAGAGCAGCGAAGCCTAGAGGCCATGATGTCTGCCGCAATGGGAGCCGACTTCCATTTCTCTTCGTATCCTTGCCAGCTTCCTGGCCATAGCGGAGAGGGTGAGACATGGGGCTCAGGAATGGCCACAGGAGGTGCAGTCATCATCCTTCTGGGTGACCTTTTTTTTTTTTTTTTTGAGAGGGAGTTTCCCTCTTGTTGCCCACGCTGGATTGCACAATGTCGCAGTCTTGGCTCACTGTAACCTCTGCCTCCCAGGTTCAAGCGATTCTTCTGCCTCAGCTTCCCGAGTAGCTGGGATTACAGGCATGTGCCACTGTGCCCAGCTAATTTTTGTATTTTTAGTAGAGACGGGGTTTCACCATGTTGGCCAGGCTGATCTGGAACTCCTGACCTCAGGTGATCCACCCGCCTCAGCTTCCCAAAGTGCTAGGATTACAGACGTGAGCCACTGCACCCACCTGTGGATGACTGATTCATATTGATCAGTTGGGCTTCCTGATGACTGTCTCTCATGTGCAAAGGTGGTCCCTTGGCTTCAGAGTTGGTTGTACTGAGGACAAGGGATGATATTGAGCAGTAGGAGCAACAAATACAGAGGTCCAGAAATCAGAGGGCATTGGTCATTTGGGAGAGATGCAGGAGGTCCAGTTGCCTGGTGTGTTGCATGTGAAGAGGAAAGGACTTTGCAGGGGTGCAGGCAGGGCTGCCGAGGGAGGGGCCTGAGTGCCCTACTAAGGAATGTGGACTTCAGTTCATGAGTGGGCAGTGGGAGCCACTATTCAAGCAGTACTGTTGAACAGGGTATGACACGATCACATGTACATTTCAGGAAAGCCCCTGCAATTGTGGAAAATGCATTTAAGGGATGTGATTGGGGGCAGAAGAGTTTTACAGTCTTGTTAGGTGAGAAGGGATGAAAAATTTGTAGTGAGAATAGAAAGGTGTGGAATGGAAAAATACTAAGGAGATAGACTATAAGAGTCAGTGACTGAATGGGTAGATGGAGCTGGAGCAGAATTTAGCTTCCCACATCTCTGGCTTAGACAGTGCATGGGTGGTTTTACTAATCACTGAGGCAGGAAAAGGAGGAGGGGGCAGGTTTTTCACATGGATAAAAGGGACAAGAGCTGGCAGATATGCTGTGTTCAGGGGTCCATGGGACATCCAGAGCTATCCAAGAGGTAGCCAGACTTTGGAGCTTGGTTAGTGACTAGTGAGGCTGGAGCCAAGAGGTGTCCATCAGGTCACAGAGGCCATGCGTGAAACAGGACAGGAAAGTCCAGGCCCTCTAGACTGATGCTGTCACAGATTCAGCATCTACGCAGCATGCTGGAGACAAGGGGGACTCAGAGTCTTAGGGTACAGAGGAAAAGAATTCCAGCCAACACTTACTGATCTGTGTCAAGCCATATGTGGGAAACAAAGCTCATGGGGCGGGGGTTGGATGAATGACTTACAAATAATGGTAGTAGAGTGTGCAGTCTCTGGTGAAGGTACTAAGGAGCTGTGTCACACCTGCAGTTAATGTAGGCCAATTGGACTGCATGTGCTCAGCAAGGGAGGGGAGGAGCAATTTTTTGTTTTTTAAATTTAAGATGGACTTTTGGCCGAGCGCGGTGGCTCACGCCTGTAATCCGAGCACTTTGGGAGGCTGAGGCGGGCGGATTACAAGGTCAGGAGATCAAGACCATCCTGGCTAACAAGGTGAAACCCGTCTCTACTAAAAATACAAAAAATTAGCTGGGTGTGGCAGCATGCACCTGTAGTCCCAGCTGCTGGGGAGGCCGAGACAGGAGAATGGTGTGAACCCAGGAGATGAAACTTGCAGTGAGCCGAGATCATGCCACTGCACTCCAGCCTGGGCGACAGAGCGAGACTCTGTCTCTTTGAGACGCCTCGGCCTCGGCCTCCCAAAGTGCTGGGTGAGCCACGGGTGTGAGCCAGCACGCCTCGCCTTTTTTTTTTTTTTTTTTTTTTTCAGTAGAGATGGGGTTTCACCATGCAGCCTAGGCTGGGAGGAGCAATTTAAATAGTGTTGTAATATTTTGTACACTGTGCACATGGTTCGCAACTTAAGATGGTTCAACTTTACAATGGCGTGAAAGCTGTATGCATTCAGTAGAAATTGTACTTTGGGTACCTATCAATCATTCTTTCACTTTCAGTACAGTATTCAGTAAATTACATGAGATATTTTTATTATAAAACAGGCTTTGTGTTAGATAATTTTGCCCAAATGCAGGCTAACGTAAGTGTTCTAAGAATTTTGAAGGTAGGTGAGACTAAACTGATGTGTGGTAGGTTATGTGTATTAAATGCATTTTCGACTTAAGATATTTTTGATTTGGGATGGGTTTATCAGGATGTAACCCCATCATAAGTCATGGAGCATCTGTACGTTACTTTATGTATTCATATATATAAAGGATTCTATTCACAAAACCATGTATGCTGCATTTAACAAATAATTTGAGGAATTTTCAAGGGTATTTTTAACCATATAGATTTGTGCTGATTTTAGATTCTGCCCCAACCCTAACCGACTTAAGATTCAGCAGCTCTCAGCAGGGCGCAGTGGCTCACGCCTATAATCCCAGCACTTTGGGAGGCCGAGGTGGGCGGTTCATAAGGTCAGGAGATCGAGACCATCCTGGCTCACACGGTGAAACCCTGTCTCAACTAAAAATACAAAAAATTAGCTGGGCGTGATGGCGGGTGCCTGTAGTCCCAGCTACTTGGGAAGCTGAGGCAGGAGAATGGCATGAACCCAGGAGGCGGAACTTGCAGTGAGCCGAGACTGTGCCACTGCACTGCAGCCTGGGTGACAGAGCAAGACTCCGTCTCAAAAAAAAAAAAAAAAAAAAAGATTCAGCAGCTCACTATAAGAGAGTAGGGAGTGATACAAAGAAGGGAGCGGTTAGCTCTGCTGAAGGGTAGGTGGGTAAGGAAAGCTTTATGGAGTCGTGGCACGTGAGTTGCATCATTTCAAGGTGAGGGTTAGCCAGTCTAATGAAGAAGGAAAGGGAATTCAAGTTAAAGAGAACAGTATATGCAAAGGCATAGAGGTTCAAAGTTGAGACAGGTTTTGAGAGTTGCAAATAAGATGGCATGGGCCAAGTGTAATGGCTTCATGCCTGTAATTCCAACATGTTGGGAGTTAAAAGGTGGGAGGATTGCTCAAGGCCAGGAGTTTGAGACCAGACTGGGCAACATAGTGAGACCCCATCTCTCTCTCTTTTTTTTTTTTTTAAGTATAGAAATTTATTTTTGACAAAAAGTAGGGGCTGGGCATGGTGGCTCACACTTGTAATCCCAGCACCTTGGGAGGCCAAGTGGGGGAAGATCACCTGAGTCCAGATCACCTGGCCAAATGGTGAAACCATGTTTCTATTTAAAAAATACAAAAATTAGCTGGGTGTGGTAGTGCACGCCTGTAGTTCCAGCTACTTGGGAGGCTGAGGCAGGAGAATCGCTTGAACCCAGAAGGTGGAGGTTGCAGTGAGCCAAGATGGCGCCACAGTACTTCAGCCTGGGTGACAGAGTGAGACTCCATCTCAAAAAAAAAAGTAGGATGACATGACTTGTGAGCAGGGCAAGGACTCAGAGAGGGGAGCAGCAGTGGGGCCAGACAGGTAGGCAGGTAGGAGGTGAGGCTTTGTATGCCCTACTCAGGAATGTGGGCATTAGGTCAGAGATAAGCAAGGTGGATTTTACTGATCCTCAGTGATCTTCAGGGCCAGCTTGCACAGAAATAAGGCAGTATCTGCTGTGGAAAAGTCACTGGGAAGGGGCACCAGTTGAGAGTCAATCTGACTAGGGGTGAGATGGATTTTGGTTGATGGATTCATAGAGACAGTAAAGAAAGGTCTGTAAGGGCCAGGCACGGTGGCTCACGCCTGTAATCCCAGCACTTAGGGAGGCAGAAGTGGGCAGATCACGAGGTCAGGAGATCGAGACCATCCTGGCCAACATGGTGAAACCCCATCTCTACTAAAAATACAAAAATTAGCTGGGTGTGGTGGCGGGTGCCTGTAGTCCCAGCTACTCTGGAGGCTGAAGCAGGAGAGTTGCTTGAACCAGGAGTTGGAGGTTGCAGTGAGCTGAGATCGTGCCACTGCACTCCAGCTTTGTGACAGAGCGAGACTTCGTCTCAACAAAAAAAAAAAAAAAAGAAAAAGGTCTGTAACTTGAACATCATTTGGTGGGCTAAGTATTTTATTTGCAGGGTCATTTAATTCTCATTTCAAGCACTTTTATAAGTGAGGCGACAGGCCCAAGGTCCCTCTCCCGGGATGTTTTGGAAGAACAGTTCAAACCTTGGTTTTGCTGGGTGTAGAATCTCAGTTTCTTCCTTTGGAGCCATTTGGTAGTAGAACAGCCGTGGTGTCCTAACATAGCCAACCTAGCCATGGCCAACCTCCATCTCCTCGTCAGACCCCAGACCCAGACATCATCAGGATTTGAACCCACTTGGTCTGGCTCCAGAGCATGTACCATAACACAACATTGGAAGGTTAGCGCTCTTCAGTCCTTTGATCCGCAGCAGTGTGTGGAAGAGGCATATAGAGGAGGAGCGTTTGAGTCTGGATGTTTTTGGAGGCTTCTCATACTTGATTGGTCCCTATAATTTATGAGGAAGAGAGGGATGAACATGGTTGGAGTGTAGGCATCAGCGGAAGTCACATCCTGCCCAGACCAGCTCCCCATCCTCTGCCTATGCTATCAGCCTTGACGCACCCCTCCTCAGCACACTGGGCATCCAGGAGAAGTACCTGGCACCCTCGAACCAGTCAGTGGAGCAGGAAGCCATGCAGCTATAGCAACAAGGTGGATCCTGGAGAGCAGGATGCATAACCCAGCACTGGGGAAAGTGGAGGCTCCTGAAGCAGGCTGCAGACCCAAGAGCAAGTCCTCCCAGCGAGAGCTGGTGGGCTGGCAAGGGGATATTGAGCTCTGCAAAGGACTTCTGGCCAAAAAACCAGACATGGCACCAAGCAGAACACCTACCATACTGTCAGTGGTGTCTGTGAGCTCTGGGCCCTGCCACCAGAAAGTCGAGCACTGGTCCTACTCAGGCTGTGACGGAATGTGCTGCAATACAAGAGTTTATATTCTACTTTTTGTGACTTCCAAACTCTTCTTCAGTCTTCCGGGCCCAGGGGTTTGGGGAAGAATGAGGGAGTGTCACCTTCCCTTGGAATAATCAGTATTTCCCCAAAGCATATAATTCACATTCAGTCACATAGGATTGACATTCAGTCTCTAGTCAGGTGTTTTTATTAATCTTCAGTTTTTGGTTCTCAGGTTTGTTTGTTATTTAAAAAGATGAGGTCTCGACTGGGCGCGGTGGCTCACGCCTGTAATCCCAGCACTTTGGGAGGCCGAGGCGGGCGGATCACGAGGTCAGGAGATCGAGACCATCCTGGTTAACACGGTGAAACCCCGTCTCTACTAAAAATACAAAAAGTTAGCCGGGTGTGTGATGGGCGCCTGTAATCCCAGCTGCTTGGGAGGCTGAGGCAGGAGAATGGCGTGAACCCGGGAGGCGGAGCTTGCAGTGAGCCGAGATCGTGCCACTGCACTCCAGCCTGGGTGACAGAGCGAGACTCTGTCTCAGAAAAAAAAAAAAAAATGAGGTCTCACTATATGGCCCAGGCTGGACTCAAACTCCTAGGCTCAAGCAGTCCTCCCACCTGAGACGCCTGAGTAACTGGGACTACAGGTGTGAGCCACTGTGTCCCAATATTTTCAGTTTTAACAGAGCCTCAAACTCAGCTTTCACAGGCAACAATTCCTGGCTAGACCTTTATTAATGTTTTATATTCATTTTATTTGTTTTATGGCTTTATTCTATTTTTGACAAGTGTTGACTAGTTTTCTATTTACAGTAGTGGTTAAAAGTTTACTTCAAGGCCGGGCACGGTGTCTCATGCCTGTAATCCCAGCACCTTGGGAGGCCGAAGCCAGCAGATCACAAGATCAAGAGATCAAGACCATCCTGGCCAACATGGTGAAACCCTGTCTCTACCAAAAAAATGTAAAAATTAGCTGGGCATGGTGGTGCATGCCTGTAGTTCTAGCTACTTGGGAGGCTGAGGCAGGAGAATTGTTTGAACCCAGGAGTCAGAGGTTACAGTGAACTGAGATTGTGCCACTGCACTCCAGCCTGGTGACAGAGTGAGACTTTGTCTCAAAAAAAAAGGTTTGCTTCAAAAATGAAATACAAGGCTGGGCACGTTGACTCATGCCTGTAAGCCCAGCACATTGGAAGGCTGATGTGGGCGGATCACCTGAGGTCAGGAGTTCGAGACCAGCCTGGCCAACATGGTGAAACCCCTCTCTACTAAAAACACAAAAATTAGCTGGGCATGGTGTTGCATGCCTATAATCCCAGCTACTAGGGAGGCTCAGGGAGAAGAATTGCTTGAACCCGGGAGGCAGAGGTTGCAGTGAGCCAAGATTGTGCCATTACATTCCAACCTGGGCGACACAGCGAGACTCCATCTCAAAAAAATATATAAGTTGTGTAAAGAAAAATATTAATATATAATATGGCAGTTCCTATGAGAGTGTGGCAAAAATTAAGAGGGCTTGAAGTTTTTTCTTTGCTCTTCTTGCAACTGGCTGGATGCAGTTCATATATTTTTCAACCAGTAGGTGGCACCCCAGCCCTACTTTTTGCAGTTGTAACCTGGTGTTAGAAGGGGCAGGACTGATGCCCTGGGCAAGACTGTTATGCCAAGTTTTATTTGCATACATTTGGACTTTTTTTTTTTTTGAGATAAAGTCTCTCTCTGTTGCCCAGGCTGGAGTCCAGTGGCGCAATCTTGGCTCACTGCAACCTCCGCTTCCCAGGTTCAAGCAATTCTCTGCCTTAGCCTCCTGAGTAGCTGGGATTACAGGTGCCCGCCAACACGCCTGGCTAATTTTTGTATTTTTAGTAGTGTCAGGGTTTCACCATGTTGTTCAGGCTGGTCTTGAACTACTGACCTCGTGATCTACCCGCCTTGGCCTCCCAAAGTGCTGGGATTACAGGTGTGAGCCACCGCACCTGGCCACATTTGGACTTTTTAACACACATGAAGTGCTTGGTATTTTAGAATGCTTCCACACGTAATCCTCATTAGAGATAGACAAGATGGGGAGAATTAATAAGCCATTACCCATGTTACAGTAAAGAAGCAGAAAGATGAGAAGTTTGAACTTTGGTCAGCCTGGCTCATAAGCTGTTTCGCTGACTAAATTGTGAGTATCCCTCCTTTGGTATATTTATTGGTGAGAAGTCACAGTCCTTGTCCCACAGGTTTTGCAGCCAATCAGGAGAAATAAATTAGGCACCTATAAAGTATTACTAAATCATAGATAGTTCACCAGTGGTTTGTGCAGTTGGCACATTCATTTAGGGACATCTGTTCTGAAACAGCATTGAAATAGGACTGACTGTGCTTTGCTTTCTGGTTGTGACAGCCAGAGCCAAAGGCAGATGAATGAGGGGATATGAGGAGGCTACTGTGACTGGAACAGTATGAAAGCAACCTCAGCTCCCACGCCTGGCTCTATAGGGGATAATAACTGGGTGCTGCTTCCCAGCCTCTTTCATCTGAGAAGTTCAAAGCACCTCACCCCTATTAACACCCCACAGAGTAGGCAGGAAGTACCAATAGAGCAAGCCAGGGAAACTGAGGCCAGGAGGCACAGCCTGGGGCTAGCTGTGAATCACCTGTGGGGCCTAGAGCCCAGGAATCCTGACGCCCAGACTACTGGACAAATCTTTATCAGGGCGTTAGGGTGGGTGCTATGCTTTTGAAAGCAGTACCAATGGCTGTGGTCATGGGTTTTGATGCTTGCCCATCACAGAGGCCCCAGCTCTCACCAAAACAAACCAAATGGGGGCTGGAAGGCATCCTTTACAACTTTATGGCCTCATATGCAAGCACCCTCAGCATTTTCTGCAGCCATCGAGTGGGGATAGGTGGAAATAATTCAGGGCCTTTATTTTCAGGCCATGGTTTGACAGCAAGGGTATTTTCTTCCCCAGTAAATGTAGCTTCTGTCTACCTTCCACTGGCAGCAAAGTGATTTTCTGTTCTCTGCATATACTGAGGGGATCTGCACAGTGCAGAAAGGAAGATGTCAGATCCAAGTGAGGCCTGTGCAGTGTGAAATGTCTAGGGTAGAAGAAAGACCATCCTCCATTATGGCTGGCATGTGGCAGTCATCCTTAAGATTATTTTAAAATTTCCTAATACAGGAAAGTAAAAAACTTAGAAAATGAAAGAGAAGGCCAAGCATGGTGGCTCATGTCTGTAATCCCAGCACTTTGGGAGGCCAAGGCGGGCAGATCATCTGAGGTCGGGAGTGTAAGACCAGCCTGGCCAACATGGCGAAAACCTGTCTCTGCTAAAAATGCAGAAAAATTAGCAGGGCATGGTAGCATGCGCCTGTAATTCCAGCTACTTGGGAGACTGAAGCAGGAGAATTGCTTGAACCCGAGAGGCAGAGGTTTTAGTGAGCGGAGATCGCGCCATTGCACTCCAGCCTGAGTAACAAGATCGAAAGTCCATCTCAAAAAAAAAAACAAACACGAAAATGAAAAGAGCAAATGAGTCACCCAGAATCCCATAACAGAAGCTTTCTGTGGGGTCATCTGTTTAAAAGAAAAATAAATTCTATATTCAAATCTATATTTTGTGTATTCTCTTTTTTTCTCATCTCTGTAAACATCTGGAGGTATTTTGTATATTCTTTCAGTCTTATTTTTGTATACCTAGGGATGGATATTGCATTTATCTAAGTGCGATATTTTATGATTGTGTTATATCCTGCCTTTTTCAGTTAACACCATTCCATGTAATAAAAAACAGATACAATTCCTATAATTCCAGCACTCTGGGAGGCTGATGTGGGAGGATCACTCGAGCCAGGACATGGAGGCTGCAGTGAGCTATGATCGTGCCACTGCACTCTAGCCTGGGCAACAGAGTGAGACCCTGTCTGAAACAATCAAGTAAATAACCTTTTTAATGTCACCATGGTAATAGTCCATGGTTTGGCTATAACATTGTTTACCTATCCATACTCCCGTGGTTAGCCTACTACTAGCCTACAAGTCATCATCAATTTTTACTTTTGTAAATAGTGTGATAATTAACATCTTTGTACTAAAATCATTGTCTGAATCTCTGATTTTTAACTTGTGAGGTAGTCCTGGAAATGAAATAATTGACATATTCCAGGTTCGGGATTCATGTTGCCAAAATGCTTTCCAAAAAAGATACCACTTTACATCTCACTGATAGTGTCTGAAATTGCTCTTCTCATCTCCAGACTTCACTTGACAATTCTCTACAACTTTGGGAGGGAGGAAGACCTCTCTGAGTGCCTTAGAAGGGACCTTCCTGGTCATCCCTACTAACCAATGACATTAGGTTATATGCATTTCTTGGCTCTGAATTGGGGACCTCAACAATTAGAAGACAGTATAGAATTGGAAGAACTTAGCAGGGACCATAGGTAATTGGAAAGGTTTCCAGCCTGACTAAGAGGCTTATGCGTGAGGTTGAGGCCCTAAAGCCCACAGAGCTGAAGCACATCCTTTCTGCCTGGGTTAGCAAAATGCCCACCCGCTGGTGGCTGAGAATATGGGAAGTATGGTCCCATTAGGATCTGTGGGAAAGAGAAAGGGGAGGTCGATTTGAGGAATTCTCTGTCCCTTTCTCAAGAATCCTAAGTGGGGAGAGGAGTGACTTCAGACCCACTGAAGCACTTTTAAGGATCACACCAATTTTGAAAGCAGTGAAGTGGCCCAATTATCCCAGAATCCTGGAGGGAAATTCTCTAGCAAAACACTAGTCCCCTCCTCTCTCTTTTCTTCTCTTGTCTCTGGCTTTTGAGCCTTTACTTACCCAGCCTGATCTGGGCCGTTCACTGTCTTTTCTTGTCCCATTTAGAAGGAGTTGCAGCACATACCTCTATGGCATCAGGCCTGCTAAAGATGGGGAAACCCATGTGCCTCATTTCGAGCCCAGTGTGACCTTTTCCAGCCAGGGAGCTAACTCAGCCCAGGTGTCGAGGTGGGCCAAGACAGGCTGTGACGGAATGGGGTGGGGATTTAGGGGCCAACTGAGGTGGAAAAAAGACAGTAAAAAGAGACAGTATTGGTAAATTACTCTGGATGAGAATACACGGCAAGGGCTTTTTTTTCCTCCTCATTCTAAAACTCTGAAGCAGTTGTGGAGAAGGGACATGAGAGGCCCCTTCGTAGCCATGCCAAATAAACTTGAATTTTTTTTTTTTTTTCAAGACAGGATCTTGCACTGTCGCCCAGGCTCACTGCAACTTCCACCTACTGGGCTCAAGCCATCTTCCACCTCAGCCTACTGAGTAGCTGGGACTATAGGCCCATACCCCCATGCCTGATTAATTTTTGTATTTTTTGTAGAGATGGGGTTTCGCTATCTTGCCCGGGCTGGTCTGGAACTCCTGAGCTCAGGCTGTCCTCCTGCCTCAGCCTCCCAGAGTGCTGGGATTATAGGCATGAGCACCCGGCCAAATGTGAAGTCTAATGCAGTGTGCTTGCTATGTCAGTTTAGCTTCCAGGAACGTCCCCAGTGCCTCCCTTTGCACTGAATTATCACCTCCAAGTTCTTCCTATATATTAATCCTGGAGCCTGCACGTTGCTTTGTGGAGTCACAGAAACAGCAGAGAAGGGAGACTGGGACATGGGTTAAGATTTCCTTCAACTATGGCCGGGCGTGGTAGCTCACACCTATAATCCCAGCACTTCGGGAGGCCGAGGTTGGGTGGATCACGAGGTCAGGAGATCAAGACTCCTGGCTAACACAGTGAAACCCTGTCTCTACTAAAAAATACAAAAAATTAGCCGGGCGTGGTGGTAGGCACCTGTAGTCCCAGCTACTAGGGAGGCTGAGGCAGGAGAATGGCATGAACCTGGGAGGCGGAGCTTGCAGTGAGCCGAGATTGCTCCACTGCACTCCAGCCTGGGCAGCAGAGCGAGACTCCATCTCAAAAAAAAAAAAAAAAATTTCCCTCAACTCATAAATCATAATATCAGTAATCTCAAAGGTCACATAATTTATTCTTTTTGATAGAGATGGGGTCTCGCTATGTTGCCCAGGCTGGTCTTGAATTCCTGGGCTCCAGCAATCTGCCTGCCTTGGCCTCCCAAAGTGCTAGGATTACAGGTGTGAGCCACCTCACCTAGTCACATAATCTTTTCTGAGATAAAAGTTTCACATAATCTTTTTTGAGCTAAAAGTCACTCCTCTGTACAGACAAGAAAATCTCAGATTAGCTTTACTCTAGAGGAGAAAAGGGAGAGAATGTCTCCCTGCCTGCCTTCTTTCAACAAATATTTCTTTAATACCATAATATATATTCAATCCTGTACCTAGCCCACCACCGATTTGAAGACTTGATGCTTTTCAGAGTCCCAGGATTTTTTTTTTTTTTCAGGCCTAGTCTTGCTGTGTCGCCTAGGCTGGAGTGCTGTGACACTATCTCGGCTCACTGCAACATCTGCCTCCCGGGTTCAAGCAGTTCTCTGCCTCAGCCTCCCTAGTAGCTAGGATTACAGGCACCTGCCACCACGCCCAGCTAATTTTTGTATTTTTAGTAGAGACCAGGTTTCACCATCTTGGCCAGGTTGGTCTTGAACTCCTGACCTCGTGATCCACCCGCCTCGGCCTCCCAAAGTGCTGGATTTACAGGTGTGAGCCACCGTGCCCAGCCCAGAGTCCTGGATTTTACTCTTTTATTTCTAGACAAAGGGTTATAGTTCCCAGAGAGCTGTAAGGAGAAGACTGGGTGGAGATGAGAGATGAATCAGCCTCTGACACCCCCAGGGTGACATACCTGTCTGCTGCCCCCACAGACATTCCTGGCTCCTGACTCAGTGGGTAGGTGGGACTAGGGGGATTCTGAGAGGAGGGGGACCTTCTTTGCAGAAACCTGCCTTTTCCACTCCCCACACAGCAGGGATGAGGTGGACCCTGTGAACAGGGTGAAGAATTTCAAGGAACTAAGAGTGGAATCAGGTTAAGAAAACCTAAACTTGGTCAATGAGCCTGGAAATTGGTCCAGTTCACAGTCTTTTCTCATTTAAGACAATTCTTTTCTGCCAGAGACTAGGGTGGAATTAGATTGAGAGGAGAGTAAGAAGGCTTTCTTTTCATTTTAATTTTACTTATTTTTTGGAGACAGTCTTGTTCTGTTGCCCAGGCTGAAGTGCAGTGGTGCAATCTCAGCTCACTCGCAACCTTTGCCTTCTAGTTCAAGATATTCTCCTGCCTCAGCTTCCCAAGTAGCTGGCACGACAGATGCGTGCCACTATGCCTGGCTAATTTTTATATTTTTAGTAGAGATGGGATTTCACCATGTTGGCCGGGTTGGTCTTGAACTCCTGACCTCAAGTGATCTGCCCACCTCGGCCTCCCAAAGTGCTGGGATTACAGGCGTGAGCCACCACATCTGGCCAGAAGAAGGCTTTCTTGATTCTTAGAAAGTCTAAGATAGGAGCAGGGCACCATAACATAATGTAGTTAGTTTGGGTTTTTTTGTTTGCTTTGTTTTGTTTTGTTTTTTTGAGACAGAATCTTGTTCTTGTTGTCCAGGCTGGAGTGCAATGGAGCAACCTCGGCTCACTGCAACCTCTGCCTCTCGGGTTCAAGCGATTCTTCTGCCTCAGCCTCCCAAGTAGCTGGGATTACAGGAGCCCACCACCACACTCAGCTTATTTTTTGTATTTT
>NC_037668.1:54246484-54305213 GCF_003255815.1 Theropithecus gelada | reverse complement strand
TATATATATATATATATATATATATTTTTTTTTTTTTTTTTTAAGATGGAATTTTGCTCTCATTGCCCAGACTGGAGTGCAATAGCACAATCTAGGCTCACTGCAACCTCTGCCTCTTGGGTTCAAGCGATTCTCCTGCCTCAGCCTCCCGAGTAGCTGGGATTATAGGAGCCCACCACCACACTCAGCTTATTTTTTTTGTGTATATATATATATATTTTTTTTAGATGGAATTTTGCTCTCATTGCCCAGACTGGAGTGCAATAGCACAATCTAGGCTCACTGCAACCTCTGCCTCCCGCATGCAAGTTATTCTCCTGCCTCAGCCTCCTAAGTAGCTGGGATTGCAGGTGTCAGCTACTGCACCCGGCCATTTTTTGTACTTTGTAGTAAAGATGGGGTTTCACCATGTTGGCCATGCTGGTCTCGAACTCCTGACTTCAGGTGACCCACACACCTCGGCCTCCCAAAGTGCTGGGATTACAGGTGTGAGCCATGGCACCTGGCCAAATGTAGATATTTTTTAACTGGTGAACTGCTAACATACAAAACTGACATATGTGTGACTGTTTTGGCCAAAGTATATGGAAACGGGAAACTGACCACTTGGCTCCTGCCCCATGGCAGCTTCTGGGAAACCACCTGAACACAGTTTGAAAACAGCTATTGTAGTTTAAAAATCATGGGACTGGCCGGGTGCGGTGACTCATGCCTGTAATTCCAGCACTTTGGGAGGCTGAGGCAGGTGGATCACCTGAGGTCAGGAGTTCGAGACCAGCCTGACCAATGTGGTGAAACCCTGTCTCTACCAAAAAAATAATAATACAAAAATACAGGCCGGGCGCGGTGGCTCAAGCCTGTAATCCCAGCACTTTGGGAGGCCGAGACGGGCGGATCACGAGGTCAGGAGATCGAGACCATCCTGGTTAATACGGTGAAACCCCGTCTCTACTAAAAAGTACAAAAAACTAGCTGGGCGAGGTGGCGGGCGCCTGTAGTCCCAGCTACTTGGGAGGCTGAGGCAGGAGAATGGCGTGAACCCGGGAGGTGGAGCTTGCAGTGAGCTGAGATCCGGCCACTGCACTCCAGCCTGGGCGACAGAGCGAGACTCCGTCTCAAAAAAAAAAAAAAAAAAAAAAAAATACAAAAATTAGCTGGGTGTGGTATCGTGCACCTGTAATCCCAGCTACTCAGGAGGCTGAGACAGGAGAATCACTTAAACCCAGGAGGCAGAGGTTGCAGTGAGCTGAGATGGCACCACTGAACTCCAGCCTGGGTGACAGAGCAAGACTCCATTTGAAAAAAAAAAGATAATAATAATAATAATAATAATAATAATAATAATGGGACTTGGGCCGGGCGTGGTGGCTCACGCCTCTAATCCTAGCACTTTGGGAGTCCAAGGTAGGCAAGTTGCTTGAGCTCAGGAGTTCGAGACCAGCCAGGGCAACATGGTGAAAATCCATCTCTACTAAAATACAAAAAATTAGCCAGGCATGACGGTATGTGCCTGTAGTCCCAGCTACTCGGGAGGGTGACGCAAGAGAATTGCTTGAACCCAGGAGGCAGAGGTTGCAGTGAGCCGAGATCATGCCACTGCACTCCAGCCTGGGCAACGGAGCCAGACTCCGTCTCATAAAAAAAAAAAAAAAGAAAATCATGGGGCTTGGAGTCAGACCCTGTTTCCACCCCTCAGCACGTGAGTAGTTGTACAACCTTGGTTATTAGGTTATTTAGCTGCTCTGAGCTTCAGTCTTTTTATTTGCAAAACAAATGTAATAACATGTATTACTGTGAGGATTAAGGTATGAAACTACCTGGCACACACTTGTCATGCCTGCTGGGGCTGCTACTGTACTCTGTTCTCTAGGAAGAAGCAGAAATGGGACACTGTTGGTCAGAAAAGCAAGCCTTGATGCAAGCCTCTGGACATCTGGGTGTGTGTGTGTGTGTGTGTGTGTGTCTGTCAGAGAGAGAGAGAGAGAGGGAGATGGAGGCAGGGAAGAGTACCTTGCTTTTTCTGGAAGGAGCCACAGTGGCCTTGGCCTTGCTGGGGTGCCTGGCTGGTTTTGAGAAGGCAGTGTTGGCCTCCATCACCTACTCCTGTGGATTCTACAGAGCCATTTGGATTTGACCTTCTGAAGTAACTATGCATAACAGAGGGAAGAGTAGATAACTTTAGTAGGTCATTTTAGGTTGCAGATTTTCTCCATACCATTCAAATTCTTTGGAGGAGAAGGTATTTGCAAGCGCTGGGCCTCCATTTTCTTTTTTTTTTTTTTTTTTTTTGAGACGGAGTCTCGCTCTGTGGCCCAGGCTGGATTGCAGTGGCCCGATCTCGGCTCACTGCAAGCTCCGCCTCCCGGGTTCACGCCATTCTCCTGCCTCAGCCTCCGGAGTAGCTGGGACTACAGGCGCCCGCCACCACGCCCGGCTAGTTTTTTGTATCTTTTAGTAGAGACGGGGTTTCATCGTGTTAGCCAGGATGGTCTCGATCGCCTGACCTCGTGATCCGCCCGTCTCGGCCTCCCAAAGTGCTGGGATTACAGGCTTGAGCCACCGCACCCGGCCTGGGCCTCCATTTTCTTGGGGATAATCTGGCAATATAGAAAAGATAAGGCTGAGATCCCTTGAATCTGTGTGAGCCCCAGTCTCTGGACAGCCCTTCCTCATCCCAGGACTAGCTGTATTTCCATTTCCATAATGGTCTGGAACTAATCCTGGTTACCAGGCATTTGGAAGGGTAGTTTTATTTTATTTTATTTTATTTCATTTTATTTTTTTGAGACGGAGTCTTGCTCTGTCGCCCAGGCTGGAGTGCATTGGCCAGATCTCAGCTCACTGCAAGCTCCGCCTCCTGGGTTTATGCCATTCTCCTGCCTCAGCCTCCCGAGTAGCTGAGACTACAGGCACATACTGTCACGCCTGGCTAATTTTTGTATTTTAGTAGAGATGAGGTTTCACCGTGTTAGCCAGGATGGTCTCAATCTCCTGACCTTGTGATCCGCCTGTCTCGGCCTCCCAAAGTGCTGGGATTACAGGCTTGAGCCACCGTGCCCAGCCGGAAGGGTAGTTTTAAACCCAAGTTCTGGCCAGGTGCAGTGGCTCACACCTGTAATCCCAACACTTTAGGAGGCTGAGGCTGGAGAATCACCTGAGGCCAGGAGTTCAAGACCAACTTGGACAATATAGCAATACCCTGTCTCTACAAATTTTTTTTTTTTTAGACGGAGTCTCGCTCTGTCGCCCAGGCTGGAGTGCAGTGGCCGCGTTCTCAACTCACTGCAAGCTCCGCCTCCCAGGTTTCACGCCCGGCTAATTTTTTGTATTTTTTTTTTGAGACAGAGTCTCGTTCTGTCGCCCAGGCTGCAGTGCAGTGTCGTGATCTCAGCTCACTGCAAGCTCCGCCTCCCGGGTTCAAGCCATTCTCCTGTCTCAGCCTCCAGAGTAGCTGGGACTACAGGCACCCACCACCATGCCAGGCTAATTTTTTGTATTTTTAGTAGAGACGGGGTTTCACTGTGTTAGCCAGGGTGGTCTTGATCTCCTGACCTCGTGATCCACCCACCTCGGCCTCCTAAAGTGCTGGGATTACAGGCGTGAGTCACCGCACCCAGCCCCCAATTTTTTTTTTAAAAGTTAGCCAGGCATGGCTGGGCGCGGTGGCTCACGCCTGTAATCCCAGCACTTTGGGAGGCCAAGGCAGGCAGATCACCTGAGGTCGGGAGTTCGAGACCAGCCTGACCAATATGGAGATACCCCATCTCTACTAAAAGTACAAAATCAGCCAGGCATGGTGGTGCATGCCTGTAATCCCAGCTACCTGGGAGGCTGAGGCAGGAAAATTGCTTGAACCTGGGAGGTGAAGGCTGTGATGAGCCAAGATCATGCCATTGCACTCCAGCCTGGGCAACAAGAGCAAAACTCCGTCTCAAAAAACAAAACAAAATATTAGTCAGGCACAATGGCACACATCTGTAGTCCTAGCTACTCAGAAACCTGAGGCCAGAGGATTGCTTGAGCACAGTTCAAGGCTGCAGTGAGCTATGATCATGCCATTGCACTCCAGCCTGGTTAACAGAGGGAGACCCTGTCTCAAAAATAAAAATAATAAATATATCCAAGTTTTGAGCACTTTCCAGTATACAGAACCCTGCGGGAGTCACTGTGGGAAGAAAGGAGGAATAATGGGACAAAGGTACCATTATCCAGGAGCTCTCTGAGGAGATGAGAAATCCAGGATAGCTGCAAACCCAGAGGTAGGATTAAGTACATATGAAATCAGAACTGAACACATGTACCTACATACATGGAAAGTGTTGGTAAAACAGCATATCCAAAGCTCTGTACATGTGTTAAAGGGAGTGGCTGGCTGGGCGCGGTGGCTCTCACCTGTAATCCCAGCACTTTGGGAGGCTGCGGCGGGCGGATCACAAGGTCAGGATATCGAGACCATCCTGGCTAACATGGTGAAACCCCGTCTCTACTAAAAATACAAAAAATTAGCTGGACATGGTGGCGGGCGCCTGTAGTCCCAGCTACTCGGGAGGCTGAGGCAGGAGAATGGTGTGAGCTCAGGAGGCGGAGCTTGCAGTGAGCCTAGATCGCGCCACTGCACTTCAGCCTAGGTGACAGAGCAATACTCTGTCACAAAAAAAAAAAAAAAAAAAAAAAAAAAGGGAGTGGCTAACCTAGTTGTGACCTAGAGATGGGCTTTGAAATTTGGAAAAGGTTAAAAAGAACATGATCAAGTGGAGGGGACAATGGGAAGGGGAGGTCACCAAGAAATTTCCAGTGGAACTTGGCATTCTTACCTGCTTTTTCTTCTGGGACAGATTTTTAAATTAAGATATAATTCATGTACCATAAAGTTCACCTTTTTAAAGTGTAAAATTCAGTGGTTTTTAGTATATTCACAAAGCTGTGCAACTATTTAAATCTAGAACATTTCATTACCCCAAAAGAAACTCTGGGCTGGGCATGGTGGCTCACACATGTAATCCCAACACTTTGGGAGAATGAGGCGGGCGGATCACAAGGTCAAGAGATCGAGACCAGCCTGGCCAACATGTTGAAACCCTATCTTTACTGAAAAATACAAAAATTAGCCGGGCGTGTTGGCATGTGCCTATAATCCCAGCTACTTGGGAGGCTGAGGCAGGAGAATCTCTTGAACCCAGGAGGCAGAGGTTGTGGTGAGCCAAGATGGTACCACTGCACTCCAGCCTGGCAACAGAGTGAGACTCCTTCTCAAAAAAAAAAAAAAAAAAAGAAAAGAAAAGAAAAGAAAAAGAAACTCTGTACCCATTAGCAGTGGGTCTGAATTTTTTTTTTTTTTTTTGTAGTCAGAGTCTTACTCTGTTGCCCAGGCTGGAGTGCAGTGGCGTGATCTCCGCTCACCACAACCTCCGCCTCCCGGGTTCAAGCAATTCTCCTGCCTCAGTCTCCCAAGTAGCTGGGATTACAGGCACCCACCACCATGCCCAGCTAATTTTGTATTTTTAGTAGAGACGGGGTTTCACCATGTTGGCCAGGCTGGTCTCAAACTCCTGACCTCAGGTGATCCACCTGCCTCGGCTTCCCAAAGTGCTGGGATTACAGGTGTGAACCACTGTGCCCACCTTTTTTTTTTTTTTGAGAGAGAGTCTCACTCTGTCACCCAGGCTGGAGTGGCAGTGGCACAATCTTGGCTCGCAACCTCTGCCTCCCATGTTCAAGCGATTCTCCTGCCTCAGCCTCCCAAGTAGCTCGGACTATAGGCGCATGCTAATTTTTGTAGTTTTAGTAGAGATGGGGTTTCCCCATGTTGGCTAGGCTGGTCTCAAACTTCAGGCCTCAAGTGATCTGTCTGCCTCGCCCTCCAAATTGCTGAGATTACAGGCATGAGCCACTGTGCCTGGCCTTGAAATTGTTCAAATATCAAATGTAGGCCAGGAAAAGATGGCAAGAAATGTTCACCAAGAGATTAAAAAAAAAAGTCATGGACAAAAAGGTTTAGGATCCTTGTGGTCAGAACCTGGTGCCCAATATGTGCAACTATTATGTACCCATAAAAACATTAAAAATGAAAAGAGCCTGGACATTAAGCATTGAAACATTAAAAATGAAAAGAGCCTGGACGTGGTGGCTCACGCCTGTAATCTCAGCAGTTTGGGAGGCTGAGATGGGTGGATTGCTTGAGCTGAGGAGTTCAAGACCCACCTGGGCAACATAGTGAAAGTCTGTCTCTACAAAAATTAGCTGAGCATGGTGGTGCACACCTGTAGTCCCAGCTACTTGAGGGGCTGAGGTGGGATGATAGCTTGAACCTGGGAGGTCAAGGCTGCAGTGAGCCGAGATCGTGGCACTGCACTTCAGCCTGGGTGACCAAGTGAAAAAAAAAAAAAAGAGAGAAAAGAAAAGGGCTGGGCGCGGTGGCTCAAGCCTGTAATCCCAGCACTTTGGGAGGCCGAGACGGGCGGATCACGAGGTCAGGAGATTGAGACCATCCTGGCTAACACGGTGAAACCCCATCTCTACTAAAAAAATACAAAAAACTAGCCGGGCGAGGTGGCGGGCACCTGTAGTCCCAGCTACTCGAGAGGCTGAGGCAGGAGAATGGCGTAAACCCGGGAGGCGGAGCTTGCAGTGAGCCGAGATCCAGCCACTGCACTCCAGCCTGGGCGACAGAGCGAGACACCGTCTCAAAAAAAAAAAAAAAAAAAGAAAAGAAAAGAAAAGAAGGAGAGAGAGAGAAAAAAAGAAAATAAAGAAAATAAAAGAAGCTGGTGCCTAAGCCAGCTCACATTTAGCCCTAGTAGGCATCTGATTTAGAGATATTCCAATGCACAGCATCTGGTTTAAAATACTTCAACACCGACACACTACCTTAGGGCAGCTTACTTCTCCCCATATGGGGCAACTATGAGCGGTCCAGCGCTAACAGACAAAAGTCAGAGGCTGAGAGAAAAGAAAGAAGTTCCTTTCCCAGGACTTGCCCATTAAGAGAGAGTCACCAGACCTGTCTGGTGAGAGAAATCAGGTCACCTCTAGAGCTGAGTGGAGTTATTTGCCCTGCCTAGAGTCCCTGGTTTGGAGCCTTGAAATCTGACACACCTCTAGGAAAGGAAGGGAGAAAACAGGGGACCCAGAAGGCATCAGAGTGGTCCTGCCGGCTTCCCCTGTAGAAGCAGGAATTCTGACAAAGCCCATCAGAGTGGTCCTGCCAGCTTCCTCTGTAGAAGCAGGAATTCTGACAAAGCTCTTCAGTTTTGAGTCCCATAGGTATAGCCCAGCTTGGACCCTGGGCTCAGCTGTATCTTGCCAGGTGGAAGAGTGACCACCTGATGTGAGGGCAGCATTATCAGGGGCTCAGCAGGCATGCAGGTCAGCTTTGGCAATAAGGCTGCTCCTCAGGACTGGGCCTGCCTCATGATGCTGCTTTGGGCATAAAAATGCTGGCCAAATCCTAGACTTACTGAAGCTGGAAGGATTCCTTAATAGCTGACATTTGAGGCTGGGTGAGGTGGCACTAAGCCTGTAACCCTAGCACTTTGGGGCCAAGGCAGGAGGATCGCTTGAGCCCAGGAGTTTGAGACCAGCCTGGCCAACATGGTGAAACCTTGTCTCTACTAAAAATAAAACAAAAAATTAGCTGGGTGCAGTGGCAGGCACCTGTAGTCCCACCTACCAGGAGGCTGAGGTGGGAGGATCGCTTGAGACCAAAAGCTCGAGGTTGCCGTGAGCTGAGATCGCACCACTGTCAGCCTGGGGTGACAGAGCCAGACCCTGTCTCAAAAATAAAAAATAAAAAAAATAAAAAATAGGCCAGGCGTGGTGGCTGATGCCTGTAATCCCAGCATTTTGGGAGGCCGAGGTGGGTGGATCACAAGGTCAGGAGTTCGAGACCAGCCTCATCAACATGGTGAAACCCCCATCTCTACTAAAAATACAAAAAATTAGCTGGGCATGCTGGTGCATGCCTGTAATCCCAGCTGCTAAGGAGGCTGAGACAGGAGAATCGCTTGAACCCTGAAGGCGGAGGTTGCAGTGAGCCAAGATTGTACCACTGCACTCTAGCCTGGGCAACAGAGCGAGACTCTGTCTAAAAAAAGAAATAATAAGGCCGGGCGGGGTGGCTCACGCCTGTAATCCCAGCACTTTGGGAGGCCGAGACAGGCGGATCACCTGAGGTCAGGAGTTCAAGACCATCTGACTAACACGGTGAAACCCCGTCTCTACTAAAAATACAAAAAATTAGCCGGGCGTGGTGGCGGGCGCCTGTCGTCCCAGCTACTCGGGAGGCTGAGACAGGAGAATGGCGTGAGCCCAGGAGGCAGAGCTTGCAGTGAGCCGAGATCGTGCCACTGCACTCCAGCCTGGGCAACAGAGCAAGACTCTGTCTAAAAAAAAAAAAGAAAAAGAAAAAGAAAAAAACTAAATTAGTTGAGCCTGTTCCTGTGGGTTACTTTACAGCAACTGTAAAAGGAAGGTACTGCTTTTCAGTTCCCCTGTTTGTAAATAAGGACACAAAGATAAGCAAGATTAAGAGCCTTGGTCAAGGTAGGCTGGGAGTCAAACCCAGGCCGTCTGAGTCCAAAACCGCAAATTTCTCTTTCTTTCTTTGGGGGGTGGGGGGGGACAGAGTCTCACTCTGTTGCCCAGGCTGGACTGCAGGCACGATCTCGGCTCACTGCAAGCTTCGCCTCCTGGGCTCATGCCATTCTTCTGTCTCAGCCTCCCGAGTAGCTGGGACTACAGGCGCCCGCCACCACGCCCGGCTAATTTTTTGTATTTTTAGTAGAGACGGGGTTTCACTGTGTTAGCCTGGATGGTCTCGATCTCCTGACCTCGTGATCCGCCCACCTCGGCCTCCCAAAGTGCTGGGATTACAGGCGTGAGCCACCGCGCCAGGCCAAAACCGCAAATGTTCACTTTTGTGTTAGCCTTTAGTCCAAGTCCCTTATGATACAAGAGGGAAACTGAAGCCCAGGGATGTATAACGGCTTTTCCAAGGTCGCGCAGCCAGCCAGCCAGGGACACAATCCAAGCCTCTCGGCGACAGGTCCAGGGCTGCCTGGACTCCGGAGTGTGGTGGGGGCATCTTGGCGGCCTTTTTCCAGCCGACCCCGCCGCCAGCCCGGCCCAGGCCCAGCCGGGTGAGCTGATGACTCAACGGGCGGGCACTGCATTTTGCTATCCTGCCTCGTCCCGCTGCTCTAGAGGGTTCCCAGCTCTCGGGCCAGACGGGTGACAACTTGTCTGAGTGAAACCGGGAAAGCGCCGCCCCTCGGCGCTCAGCAGGCGGCGGGGGCGCCGCTCAGTCAGTCAGCTAGTCGTGGCGTCCGCCAGGCCTGGCAGGCGGCGGGAAACTCGCCGCGCGCGGTCTGCCGCTCAGTTTCCCATTGGCTCGTCGGGCCCCCCGGGGTGGTACCCTGGGGCAGCTCCCTCCTGTGATTGGGTGGTAGAGCCTCGGGCCCCGCCTCCAGTCCTGGCTGTGAAGGCGGGACCGAGCAATGCGGCCGCAGGTTCCGGCGTGTTGCTGGCTGCAGAGAGCGGAGGCGGCGGGCTCGGCAGGCAACGCTCCCAGCGGCCATTCCCACCCAGCTCGTCCTTCCTCCCCACCAGCCCGTTTCCTTTTTTTTTTTTTTTTTTTTTGAGACGGAGTCTCGCTCTGCCGCCCAGGCTGGAGTGCAGTGGCCGGATCTCTGCTCACTGCAAGCTCCGCCTCCCGGGTTCACGCCATTCTCCTGCCTCAGCCTTCCGAGTAGCTGGGACTACAGGCGCCCGCCACCGCGCCCGGCTAGTTTTTTGTATTTTTTAGTAGAGACGGGGTTTCACCATGTTAGCCAGGATGGTCTCGATCTCCTGACCTCGTGATCCGCCCGTCTCGGCCTCCCAAAGTGCTGGGATTACAGGCTTGAGCCACCGCGCCCGGCCCAGCCCGTTTCCTTTTGTCTCCATTTCCGAACTCTTTGGGACGTGACCCTCTCCTAAGATCTGGGCTTTTATGGCGGCACCGTACCCCTGCCTCAAATCGTACTTCCCTCCGCTGAGATTTGAGCCCTTGATGAGACTGTGACCCGCCTGTAAATCGAGTGCTCAGTGCCGCTCACTACTGCAGCGCTGTCCTTAGATCTCATGCCGGAGACTTCACTATTTCCTGTCCCGCTCCACCTGAGCTCGTCAGCCTCCCGCGCTGCGGCTCCCACTCACCTCCCCTCGGCCCTGCAGAGGAGGCTCGGCGCCTCCTGTGGGTTCTCCTGACCCTCCCGGTCCCATCCAGTTTGACTGGGGCCGCCCTGATGGAGACAGCCGGACCCCGGCCTCACCTGGACTCAAAGTCTTGCGTGCAGGTCACTGAGCCACCCAGGGAGGTCAGGGCCCTAACTCAGAGGTCGAAAGTCAGGATCTCTAAATCAGATTCCAGTTCCACTCCCAACCCATCGCCAAGAACTGGAGAGAGACAGGAGGAGTGTCACAGGGGAACTTTATTGAGAGGAAACATGGTCACACCCAGCAGACATGCTTTCCTTCAATGTCGGTCTTGCACTGGCGCGCGCGCGCGCACACACACACACACCCATCTCCAGCCCCTGCCACTGTCCAGTTCTCAGCCACAAGGCGGGACATTCCTCAATTCCTACGACCAGAGGCAGCAGGGGCAGGAGTGAGGCAAGAGGGAGGGGAGAAGTAGCCTGGTCCTGGGGTCGGGAGGAAGCGGTGCGGAGAGCAGGGCTGGGGTCATGACCAGTGGTTAGGTGCGCTCAACAGCTGCAAGAAGAGTGGGATCCCCAGCCCCAGGTGGCCTCAGCTCTGCCAGTCCCTCTCCACGGAGCCGTTTGGAGTAAGAACAGCGCCTGGGGGAGAAGGGTGGGGCCTCCCACCCCATATTAGTCCTCTCGGCAGGGTGGGGGACTGAAGGGGGCAGGGCAGGGCGGGGCGGTGGTGGGCAACACTCAGCTCTGGGGCTCCTGGGGAGCCTCGCCCCCCTCTTCCCCAGCGTTGTCGGCCGTCCACAGCGTCAGGTTGTCTCGCAGCAGCTGCATGATGAGGGTGCTGTCTTTGTAGGAGTCCTCGCTGAGGGTGTGCAGATCAGCCATGGCCTCATCGAAAGTGGTCTTGGCCAGCGAGATGGCCTCCTCGGGGCTGTTGGCGATCTCGTAGTGGAAGACGGAAAAGTTCAGGGCCAAGCCCAGGCGGATGGGATTGGTGGGCGGCATCTCCTTCTTGCTGATGTCCATGGCCTCCTGGTAGGCTGACCGGGCTGAGTCGATGATGCGCTTCTTGTCGTCACCAGTGGCCACCTCGGCCAAGTAGCGGTAGTAGTCGCCCTTCATCTTCAGGTAGAAGACCCTGCTCTCCGCGTCCCCAGCCTCCTTGATGAGATGGCTGTCCAGCAGGCCCAGCACGGTGTCGCACACGCCCCGGAGCTCAGTCTCCACCTTCTCCCGGTACTCACGCACCTCGGGGCCCTTCTCCTCCGAGCCCTCCTCGTTGCTTTTCTGCTCAATACTGGACAGGACCCTCCAGGCAGCCCTCTGGCCGCCCACCACATTCTTGTAGGCTACTGAGAGCAGGTTTCGCTCTTCGCAGGAGAGCTCCTCACCTTTCTCCACGGCGCCCTTCATGAAGGCTGCCATGTCCTCATAACGTTCGGCCTGCTCTGCCAGCTTGGCCTTCTGGATCAGACTGGCTCTCTCCATGGCTCTGGGGACACACAGGCGGGCGGCGGGCTAACTGCTGCCTGGGACCAATGCCGGACTCTGTGCCTCTCCTGCTCTTGGCCTGCCTTTTGGCTGGGTGGCCAGGCCCAGAGAAGGGTGGGGAGGAGCAGGGGGCGGGACCAGGGCCCAAGACCTGCCTCCCTCTCCTCTCCTCCCCACACCCTTTCCGGCTCTGCAGTAAAGGTAAAAAGGCTGGGATGTGGGGGTGAGTCATCAGAACAGTCAGCAGAAGAAATCTGGGCGTGGGCCCCACCTGCACAGGCACCTTTCCAGGCTCTAGGCTGCCCCCTCTTGTTCGGGGCTAGCATCATATGGCTGCTCACATCAGGAAACTGCCTGGCTTCTCAAATCAGATCCTCCTTCACAGCGCCCTTACAGAGGCTAAGGGCGGCTTTAGCCCCTGGCTGCTTCTGCCTCGACAGAGCCCATAAAGGTTCAGGAGGATGGGGTTCCTAATCCTGCCAGGTAACTTCTCCCCTTGATTCAGGTGAGGATAACTCATGTTTAGGTAGGGCCATAGAGTTTCCCAAGCACTTTCATATTCACGATCGAATTTAATCCCCACTGTGTCTCTGTGACACACACAGGACCACAGAGATGGGAACACTAAGTCTCAGAGAGGGGTGAGATTTGCTCAAAGTCACATAGCCACCACTTCCCTGAAACTCCTTTCTGCACCCTGCTTCCTTTAGCTTTTCTCCCGTTGAAGTCTCTGACCTATGAGCTCCAGGCTGTGTTTGGAAGTGAGATCCAGGCTCTTTCTCAATCTACCTGAAGATGGTTCCATCCCTCAGGCCTCACTCCCCCTCAGGGTCCCCTCTGAGCTCCCAGAATGCGCAGGTGGCAGCTTTCAGAGTGCCACTTAATGAAGTGTTTAACAAGCAGCCTCTGACGCTCCAGCCCAGCCTTTGTAATTAGTCACCCAGTAGGTTTGTTGGACACATTTCCCATCACTACACAATTTTCCCTTTCAAGTTGGTGGCCTGTTGCCACTTGTTTGAGGATTTACCCTCTGGCCCTCCACACCAGGTCACTTGCCCTCTCCAAGCCACATGCCATCAGGTACCAGTGGGGTTCACAGAGGGTGGGGTCCAGCTCCCCGGCTGTCCCACTTTCCTGCCTGACTCAGACTGCTCTCTGTCTGAGGCTGGGAAGCAGTCCAGTTTGATCCCCCAGGGGGGACGCTAGCAACCTGGGGAGAGAGAGGACTGAGAAAGGGAGGTGGCAGTGACACATACCATTCTGTTTTATGGGGCAGCAATCCCAGCTACGTGATGCCTCCCCCAGCCTGTCTCTCAGAAGTTTCCCTGTTCCTTCCTTTTTTTTTTTTTTTTTTTTTTAAATAGAGACAGGATCTCACTACATTGCCCAGGCAGGTCTCAAACTCCTGGGCTCAAGCAATTCTCCTGCCTCAGCCTCCCAAACTGCTGGGATTATGGGCATGAGCCACTTCCTTCCTTTTGACCATTACCCCACCTCTGACCCCTGGCAGAGTCCTCAGATGGAGACCTCTGTTGCCAACCTTCTTTCCCTGCTTGCTGGGGCCCTGGCCTCAAGTTTCATCAGGAGTTTCACCAAAGGGTGTTGGCATTGAGCCTACAGGGATGGATTCCTGCTTATCTGCCCCACCCCTAGCCAAAGCTTAGATGGGCCTCGGGTACGGCTCCTTTCACTGGGATTCTGCCCGCCTAATAGTTGAGCTAGGATAATTTCACAGGCCTGTGTCTCCCCCAGGTACCCTGAGTGTCTGAACACTCATCTTCCCTCCTAGAGGGAGGCTTAGGCCAGAACTCTGGGGACCAAAGATGAGATTCTTCTCTTTTGCCACAAGGAGGAGTGGGGACATGTCTGGACTAATGCTACAGGGTTTCCAAGGAAGTAAAGGGGATTTCAGGTTTGACAGCCCAAAGATTTTGCTCAATTCAGAGAACTGACGTAGAAAACGATAGGAACCACACGAAAATACCAGCTTATAGAGGGTATCTTGAGGTAGTGAGACTGACTAACTTTGCTTCCCTTTGATTTTCTTTTCTATTTTCTTTTTTTGGGATAGGGTCTCACTCTGTTGTCCAGGCTGAAGTACAGTGGTGTGATCACAGCTCACTGCACTCTCAACTTCCTTGGCCTCAGGTGATCCTCCTGCCTCAGCCTCCTAAGAAGCTGGGACTACAGGTGCTCACCACAACGCCCAGCTAATTTTTGTATTTTTTGTAGAGACAGGGTCTCACCATGTTGCCCAGGCTGGTCTCAAACTCCTGGGTTCAAGCAATCCTCTTGCCTTGGCTTCCCAAAGTGCTGGGATTACAGGTGTGAGTCACTACACTTGGTCTTTTTGATTTTCTTATTCTCTCCAATTTATAAATAGTGAATATGGGTCGGGTGCGGTGCCTCACGCCTGTAATCCCAGCACTTTGGGAGGCCGAGGCAGGTGGATCACGAGGTCAGGAGATCAAGACCATCCTGGCTAACATGGTGAAATCCCATCTCTACTAAAAATACAAAAAATTAGCCAGGCGTGGTGGCGCACACCTGTGGTCCCAGCTACTTGGGAGGCTGAGGCAGGAGAATTGCTTGAACCCAGGAGGCGGAGGTTGCAGTAAGCCGAGATCACGCCACTGCACTCCAGCCTGCGTGACAAAGCGAGACTCCGTCTCAAAACAAAACGACGACAAAAAAGTGAATATGTATTGTTTGTCTATGAGATACAGAATAGCCTAGTACCCTTGGAATCAGACTGCCTAAATGTAAATCTTATAGCTGTTTGTGGCCTTGGCCAAATGATTTAAGCTCTGTGAGCCTCAGTTCCTGTAGGTATAAAATGGGACTTGTGAGGATTACACGAGTTAATGGAAAGCACAGTAGAATGGATGGAAACTATTATTATTTTTTTCTTTTTTTCGAGATGGAGTTTCGGTCGTCACCCAGGCTGGAGTGTAGCAGCATAATCTCGGCTCACTGCAACCTCCATCTTCTGGGTTCAAGCGATTCTCCTGCCTCAGCCTCCCGAGTAACTGGGATTACAGGGGTGCACCACCACGCCTGGCTAGTGTGTGTGTGTGCGTGTGTGTGTGTGTGTGTATATATATTTCTTTTTTTTTTTTAAGTAGAGATGTGGTTTCACCATGTTGGCCAGGCTGGTTTCGAACTCCTGACCTCAAGTGATCCACCCGCCTCAGCCTTTCAAAGTGCTGAAATTACAGGCATAAGCCACCGTGCCTGGCCAGATGGCAACTATTATTGTCATGTGAAAAAATCCCATCAACTTTATTATGATCCACATATACTCACAAAGCACTAACATAGAGCTAGGTTCTGTGAAATGAGGAAGGACCCCAAGCCAGGACTTAGCCAAAGGCCAGACCTTCCCAGTTGGGTGTCTACAGGGGAGAGAAGGAGGCAGTTTGCCCATAGCCTTCTCTCTCCAGATGGATGAATGGCCAGACGGCCAGATGTGCTCAGCACTGCCTCCTTCCTCTCCATCTGGGACAGGAGTGTCCAATCTTTTGGCTTCCCTGGGCCACATTGGAAGAAGAATCGTCTTGGGCCACACATAAAATACACCAACACTACCGACAGCTGATGAGCTAAAAAAAAAAAAAAAGTGCAAAAAAATCTCATAATGTTTTAACAAAGTTTACTAATTTGTGTTGGGCTGCATTCAAAGCTGTCCTGGGCCACATGCAGCCTGCGGGCCGTGGGTTGGTCAAGCTTGATCAGGACATTCCTGTCACCTCAGCAGCTCCTGGAACCTCAGGGGCCTTCCTTTGTACTAGTCATCCAGTCGGGGCTTCCCCAAGTCCTGGGGGAAAGCTGGAGATCCCAGGACACTGGGAACCTGGAAGGCAGGGCCTGGCAGGCCCAGGAACTTTGGAGCTTGAGTCCAGGGAGGGACCATTTGCTTTCTGCCACTGAAGCCAGGGGACCTGGTGGTGGTTCACGCCCTCCACATAGCCATGAGCAAGGGCAGGGAAGCCCCTTCATTCCTACTCCTCCCCTGCTGGAGCTCAGGGGTGCATCTGGGAGCCAGGCTGCCTGACACCTCCTGCCCGCTCTGGCCTGTTGATCCTGACTCAGTTCCTGTCTCAGGTACCTCCCTTTGCCTCCGGGCCTCCATTTCCCAAGTTCAGGAGCTCAGACGGGCAGGAGGCAGCAGGCCCTGGCAGGGCATGGAGCTCCACAGTCAGCTGTCTGAGTCAGCAGGACAGGAGCTGGGGTTGCAGCCCAAAGGGGCTATCCTCATCCTGCTTGCTACCTCCCCACCCTCCTCCTGTACAGCATCCATTCTACCAGCAGGCTTAAGGGCTCTGGCCCCATAGTCAACCAATCCTTCTTCGCTGGTAATAATAGGCTTTGAAGGGTTGTGATGAAGGCAGCAACTATTTGCTGTCTACCTCCACTGAGGACAGAGGACAGGGCTCTGATAGCAATGGGAGGGATGCCAGGTAGATTCTAGAAAGAACTTCCTGAGAAATGTTTCCGTCTTGGAATGATCAAATTAAACAGGTGGCCAGAGGAAGCTCTAGCACCTTTTCCCACTGGCTAGTTGTGAACAAAAGTGCAGTTACCTAGCCAAGGGCTCACTTTACTAGTTGCCTTTGGGAAGGGATATTCAATTATATTTATTATCTTTACTGCTCCTTGTGGAGCAGGGCGACCCCACAGGCAGTATGCCCAGAGTAGCCTACATTACTTTTAAGTAATTCGTGGTTCTGATTCTTTTTCTCTTGAAGGCACTGCTGTTTAGAGTATCCCACATCTAAACCAGTCCAGTCTAGAGACAGTGTGGAATTTATGAAGAGAGAATGGAATGAGGTCAGAGTGTGGGACTGCATCCCAGCTCTGTTGTAAGGCCTTGGGCAGGTCCCTTCCTGCCTCTGGGCTTCAATTTCCCCATCAGTAAAACAAGGAGGCTGGCCCAGATCAACTCTAAGCCCTCTACTGGCTATGACATTCTCTAATTTTAGGGTTTCTCCAAGATCTCATCCTCCCACTGCTGTATTCATTCCTTAGGTAGTGCAGATGGCTCAGAGCTCGGGGCAGAGATCAGGTTCCGATCTGGGATTTGCTGCTTTGCCAGCTGGGTGACCTTGGGCAGCTCCTGTTTCTTCCCTGAGTCTCAGTTCCCTCATCTGTAAAAAGGGTGACATCATCCTCCTCAAACTGGAATCTATCATCTCAAACGTTTTCTTAGCTGAGCACTCACTGGGGATCGGAATGGAAAGGCAGTAGGGAAGAATAATTTGGGGGCCTCCAAGCCCCTGAGGCAGGGGAAGGTGGAGGGGACAAAGAGGGGACAGGATGGCCTCTTTTCATGTGCCCATGGGGGCTTAGCCACAGCCCTCTCTGCCTGCCTCTGGCGGACAAGAGTCCCTCCTGGGACTCGGCAAACCCTTGCTGAATGGTAGCGGTAATTATTTTTTGGCCCATAGTACCGTGTATGCACATGTGTGTATCTTGACGTGGGGCAGCAGCTGGGGAGAGTGAAGGCTCCATGAGATCATTACCCTGGGCTGTGCTCAGTTCATGGGTATGGCAGTCCCAAACTTAACAACCCTCTGTCTCAGCCTGCGCTGGGACCTTTCCGAAACCAGAGGTCGGCTAAGGCTGGGTGGTGTCTGGAATTGAGACCAAGAGTTCTGGAGGGGCAGAGTGAAAAGGATGCCAACCACTTTTCCTGTGTGCCTGCTGGCTTTGTTGTGCTTTTAAATCTCCAGAGCAGCACTGGCCAGTTGGAAGAAAGCTGGGAGTGAGGGGGAGCCATATGTTCTGCACGCCCACTACAGGTCCCATCCTTGGGCCCCAAAGTAAAGGCGGCACCAGACAGCCAATGGTATGGCAAGAAAAGGGGAATCTTTATTTTGGTTAAAAAAACGTACAGGATAGCAGACAAGCAACCCCCAGCCCTGGGCTCAGCTGATTTTCCTTGGACCAGCTGTTTCCTTTAGTCCCCTGAAGCGTATGGGGCTGTGCACAGCTGGCTCAGTCCCTCGGTGCCTAGAGCAAAGGAGGCACGCACCCTCCCTACATCTTACCTACTCCGGTGGAGGGTTGGGGGTGGGAGGTGGACAGGCCGTGGGAACAGTGTCAAGCCAGTTGTGCTTAGAACAGTCACCAAACTTGTTCAGCAGCGTCATCCACCATCAACACCCCAGAGAGTTCCTGAGGAAACCTGCTGGGCTTGACTATGGCTATGCCTGATCTGAGGGGGTGGAGGGGACAGGCTGTAAGGCCAGATTCCTAGAGTCTTGACACCTCACAAATCCGGGGAAGGGGAAGTCAGTGGAAGAGAGAGGGAGCATTTCAGCATAGAGTCACATTATTGTGCTGATGGCTGCGTTATGGCTTTCTACACTCTGGCCGGCATGGAGCGGGAGTGGGGCAGAGTCCAGCCCCTGCCCCCTATGGGGGCCCTAGAGAGCACACAGGCCGGGCAGGCTTGGGGGCAGACCCTGTAGGCACAGATGGTGGCAGATGGGCCACAGGTTAGGCAGGTGGAGGTGCCGGGTGCCTGGCTCCCCCCAGGCCACTCCTGGAGAGGCAGAGAGCAGCGGTCCTCAGGAGGTCTTTAAGCCCCCGCACACACTGGAGATCCCCGGCAGGACAGCAAAGAAGGAGAAGAGAGAGGGTTAGCGGGGTTGGGAGGAGGGAGGCGGCCTGCAGGGGCCCTGGTGGTGGGGACAGGTGCTGCCACAGCACCTGCCTCTCTCCCCGAGAAAAGGGCCAAGCAAGGCTCAGGCAGCAGGCAACAAAGCAGGAGAGAAAACGGGCGGGTGAGAGAAAGCTCAGCGGGGACAGAAAGCCAGGACACAAGAGCGTTAGTGACTGGTGGCCCCTGCATACCAGGACTCCACCAGCACAGACCCAAGCACCTCAGGGCAGGTTCGCCATCCTCTCCCCAGCCTCACCCTCACCCTCCTCTTCCAGCTGGAGAGCTGCTCTGCGCGAAGCTACCTCTTCAGTCCACAGTGGGGCTGGGCTCTTAACCTGGCCCTATATCCCGATCCTTCTGCTTAGCAGGGAATCCCTGGAGACCCTACCACCACCAGCACACACACCGCACCACACACCAGACAGATGGACGGGCTCCATGGGGTTGGCGAGGCATGCGATGAAGATGAGATGGTGTGTGAAGGGAGCGGGCAGTGCTGGCCGACAGGGGAGAAACGGTCTTACCAGCTAACCCTCTGCAAAGAGACCTGTTAGCTCCCCTCAGGCTGTGCAGGAGATGGCAAAATCCTGACAGGTGTCCTCCTGAGGGAGATACCAGAGAGGTGGGCCAGTGTTATGAGTTGTCTGGCTGGGCCCTGCTGCCCAGGTTGGAGGTGGTAGCCAGGGAAGCTCCGGCTCTCAAACTGGACTCTACCGTCTCAAACGTTTTCTTAGCTGAGCACTCACTGGGGATCGGAGTGGAAAGGCAGTAGGGAAGAAGAATTTGGGGGTCTCCAAGCCCCTGAGGCAGGGGAAGGTGGAGGGGACAAAGAGGGGACAGGATGGCCTCTTTTCACGTGCCCATGGGGGCTCAGCCACAGCCCTCTCTGCTCTGCCTCCGGCGGACAGAGCTCCAGCCAAGTGAGGGAAGATGTAGCCAGATCACTGGGCTGCCTGCCTTCGCACAGTCTCCCCAGGAAATAACCAACTTTGTCCGAAAGAACAGAGGGCTGCCAGCTGGGGCCTCAGCAAAGGAAAAGCAAACAAAAACCAAACCAAAGCAAATCAACTCTTATAAACTAAAGTTTTATTACAGGCAGGAACAAAGAATACTGGCTTAAATAAAAGGTAGATGGGAGTCCCCTCCTCTAGCCAGCTTCTTCCTCAACTCCCAGGGCCACTGCAGTGATGGCCCAGGGCCCTGAGGTTGGGGTGAATGAAGCTGTTTCTCCCAGACGGGACCCTCTGTGGCTGCCATTCCCAGCTGTCTGTGACCACTGGCCTCTGGAGTGAGACGGGCAAGATCTGGGGACTTCCTATGTCACTTTCCAAGGGCTTCAGCCCACTTGAAGAGCCAAGGAAGGGGATGGTGGGACAATATCTATTTTGATAAGAAACTATAGCTCCCAGCAGAGGAGAAACATCCTCTGAGTTTCCGGCCCAGACTTAGGCCAACCTTCACTTGCCTCTTGGCCCACCCTGCACCTTCCTTCCTTTTCTCTGGATGGAGGTCCCCGCTTGGCAGAAACACCTTGTCTTCCGGCTCCCGGCACTGGGTCCCATATTCAGAGCTCAGAGGAGGGGGTGTGGCTTGTAGGATGGCAGCCACTCCCCAGAGCCATCACCCCACCCACCACACCCAGGCTCAGCCTGCCTGGGCAGGTCCCAGCTGGAAGCCTCACCTGGGGGCTGGAGGGTAGGGCTGGGGGTAGAGTGGCAGAGTCCCCAGACACTGGCTGTCTGAAGTCCACAGAAGAAGGAAAGATAGGAGGCTGGGCTGAGCCCCAGTGGGAGCCCAGGGTTTTCTCGTGACCAATGCACGTGCCCCCTGTCCCCTTGGCTCAGAGTGCTTCTGACACTCAAAGGGGATAGGGCAGGGGGCAGGGGGCAGCCCAGGGGATATGGGAGCCAGCCACATTCATACAGGGCACACACGAACACACACACACATGCACACACACTCTCACTCATTCCAGTCAGAAGGTCTCTTGGAATAAACTTATTAAAACCAACCAGCCTTCTGATAACCTTTCACCTGGCACTACACAGACAGTAATGTGGCTGACCTTTTCTCCTTCCATTTAAAAAAAGACTATGTAGAAAAGAGGTCTATAAAATTGTGCAAAATACCCAGCATTAATAAACCCGTTTCAAGTATTGCCAGCATGAGCATAACCCACCCATGCCCGGACCTGGCTTGGGAGAGAGGTGGAGGGGCAGGCTGGGATCCCTTAAAGAGCTCGCCACGGGCAGGGGAGGGACCAGGCTCGCACTTCCACTGTGCTGCCCAGGACCTGCACAGGAGCTGAGGCTGTGGGTGCCTGGCTGGGTAATTCACCTTGGTCTGATAGAGGCTGCCCCCACCCACCACCAACCCTGCCTTCTCTACTGGAACCCCAGCTCTATCCTATTGGCCAACTCCATTAAAAAAAGGGGGGGAAAACCCCACCAAAAATCCCAAAGAAGAAAGAGCAATTATCACCAAGAGAATGAAGGAGCCCACAGACCAAAGAAGCCCATAGAGGCTTCCTCTCCACAGCCCTCTGTCCAGAGCTGGCCGCTCCTCAGTCCTGCTTCACCTTGAGGACCTTGGCTCAGCAAGGCCCAAGCAGTTCCCCCACCTGGGAGGCCTCACGCTCAGTTCACAGCCTCACTCACACAGGGCTCGCCTGGCACAGGCAAGGACTTGGTGTCATCCCCTGGGTGGCCTCCAGAGGCTCTGGTCTCTCCTGGCACTGATCAGCTAGGGGGACCTAGGGCCCAAGGCTGTGGGAACCTGGGTTTGGGGAGCAGAGGGCACAGCCACGGAACAGTTCAGGGAAAGCCACGCAGGGGGGGAAATAAATATGAAAAGACTTGAGTCTTTGGCAGTTCTGCTTCCCTTGGATGGAACAGGGAGGGTCCCGGCAGGTGAGTGCGGAGGGGCAGACAGGCCAGCAGGTGGCAAGTATTGAGCCATGGTCAGGGGTGGCCTCCTACCATGCTGGCGTCAGGCTTGGCTCTGCAGGCTGGGTCATCGCTTCTGATGGGTGAGGGCAACACGGTGTCAGACTGCACAAATCCCCTCCGGTCAATCAGGCTTCCAAAACACAAGAGGGACACATGAGGGCTCTGTCCGACCCTGAGCCTCCAGGCCAGCGGCTGGACGGCACAGTCTATCTCAGCCAAGGAAAGGCCCAGGCCAAGAAAGGCTGAGGAAAGGACAGCTGCTCCCCATTTGGGGGCCCAAGACCCTTACCTCTGGCAGGCCTCTCTCTGCCCTCTGGCCACCTGGCTTTTGGCCATAGAATGTATTTACTATTAATTCCAACTGGCCCACCTGTCTGGCTGCCAAGAAGCCAGGCTGCAGGTGACGGGAGAAAGCAAGGATGAACAGGTATTTGGTGACTATGAGATTCCTGTGTTCCTTTCCCCTCTAGGCAGGCTGGGTGACAGGGATACTGGGTGGGGCAGGGGACATGACTATGTGGGAATGACTCGTTCTGGCAGTGCCTACAGCAATTTAATCCCGTTCTGGAGTTCTCTGGTGCCCCCTGGTGTCGGGATGAACAGGGAGCGTCCCAGCAGGGCTGAGTCCCCAGGGTTCCTACTGCCAGGAGAGGATGGAGTCGCCACCCAGTCCGTGCAGTGGGCAACTGGAAGGGCAGTGTCATTCAAGCATGGCTGAAACAGTCATGGTGGTTATCCCTGGGGAGCAGGATTACATGTCATATCCAATGCTCTTCTGTTTTACATTTTGTACTTAATTTTTTTTTCTACAATGAGCACGTGATTAAATAACAATTCTCCATGGAATTCCTTCACACGACAAATGCCCTCGAGAGGGTGGTGGATGGAGGGCATCTAGGGTATAGGGGGAGGTCAGCTGATATCCAGGAACACTTTAATCACTGGCCAGGCCTGGCCCTGTTACCCCCTTCTGTACCCCACTCGCTTACCTGGGAGGTAGGGGGCCACACAGCACAGCGCAGCAGTTGGTGATAATACTTTTATGGCTGTAGGGGTTGACAGAGGCCTCGCCGCCCCTCTTGCTGGACCACGAGCCTTTGATCTGCAAGCAGGAAGGAGGCCTGGGTCAAGTGCCTCCTTTTGCTTCACTTTTCTAGGAGGGAGGTCTAGAGGCTGGGGACAGCTGGTCAATTCCAAAACCAATTCTGGTTAGAGAAGGGGACATGTCTTTCATGTGGGCCATTCAATGAGGGTGTGGGGGACCCCTGGCAGAGATCAGGAGGCCCCAAAGAGGAGATGACAGAGCAGAGCCCAAGAGAAGCACCAGAGGAAACCTTTCGGATGACTCCTCCCTTCTCTGGCCAGCCGCTTCTGAAGGAGGGTAGTGCAGGGGCACAGGGCGAGGGCTGACCTGCCTGTGAGCCCCAGCCCTGCTACTCACTGGCTATGCTACCTGGACAGATCACCACTTTGCTGAGCCTGAGTCATCATGTGGAAAATAGGGAAAATAATACTAATTCTCAGATGGCATTGCCAGGGCATTAGATTAATCTTTGCCAGATTCTCTAGCTCTGTGAAGCCAAGCTATGGAAGGCACTGGAGAGTTTAGCAATAAAGAATACTTTGACCTAGAGGTATTACCTAGAGCTAGAGCTCTAAATACCTAGAGCTTTCTACACTTATTTGGCCACACACTCCTTTCTCTTTAACCTCTGGTAATGTGCTGCAGAACTGGCACCCAAGAAGCTACAGAGGGAGATGCTGGCTGACGGCATTTCTGTTCTCACTGATCACCAAGCACACAACGCCCTGTCATGTGTGTTAAGTTTTGTTTCCCTGAATGAGAGGATGAGGTCTGGGAATGTATTTTCTGTTGGAGGATGGGTTGATGGTAGGCCCTGAAACAGATGCTCTCATTTGCTTTTTAGTGTTTGGAGGATGGCGAGGGGAAGTCAGGTCTGGCCCAGGGCTAGGCACATCAAACATGCTTGTTGATGGCAGTCTGCAGGGTGCCAGGTAGGGGGGGTCAATGGAACCCACTGGCCTGTCCCCTGTCTCCCCCAGGTGTGCATATTAAGAGGGGCAGCCAGGACAGGCCGGTGACACCCTGAGAACAGTCACGGCTTTGCTGCTGACAGGGGCAGTGTGCAAGAGGGAGAGCACCTGACTGGGCACCGACCTTGGCTCTGTCCCCTCCCAGCTGTGTGACCTCCCAGACAGGGGACATGTCTCTCAGTCATCGAATGGGGAAAAAGCATCCCTGTCCTTTCTGCCTCAGGCTTGGCAAAAGGACCCAAAGAGATGACGGGAACGGAAAGAATTCCGTAAGCGGTCATGTGCCAGCCAAACATCATGTGTGTTGTGGTATGGGCACTGCCTCCTGCGGGGCTGTGGAGAAAAGCAACCTGGGGCCTTGAGAGCCCACACTGAGAGAATGAAGCATGTGGAGGTCTCAGAAGCCTGCATCGGACCCACCAGGGCCAAGCTGAGAGGACTGGGAGGCATCTGGCTGCTTAACAGGCGTTTTCCCAGCAGTCCCTGAGTCAGGACTGCGCTTGGCTGCCCCAGGCTCCCTCAGCCCTGCCTCCTCCTGAGGGCGCTGCCCTAGAATGAGGGGTGGCTCCAGATTTACTCACGTCTTCATTAGTAGTCAGGTTGGAGGCGACGAGGTACGTGTGAAACCCTGAGAGGCCCAGAATGGACCAGATGGAGAAGAAGCAGATGACCAACTCCAGCACAGTGAGGCAGTTAAGGACCTAAACGGGTGGAGGGTGGGCAGCCTCCCAGCCTGGTCTGTCTCACCTATCCTTCCATGAAGCTGTTTCCCCAGAGAGCTGAGAAGTTTTGGAACCTTCCTGTGGCCCAGTCCCTACTTCTTAGCAGGATCACCTCCTGGGCTCCACGGAAGGTCAGGACCCCACTCAAGAGCCAGACAAGGTGAGAGTGACAGACGGCAGACAAAACTAAGGGTTCCAATCATAAAGAGCCTCAGGCATGACACGGTCCAGGGAGCTTGGCATCTTAAGGGACATACTCTCTTCCAGGCCCCTGAAGACGGGGACCCCCGGCTCCCCACAAGAGCCCATGTAGAATCAGCTCTTGCCTGGGTGTGAACAGAGGAGCTGGTACACTGGATTCTAGAGGACACATGTGAGCTGTATGCTGTTCCCCTCTGATTTGAGGATGAGGCATGGGACCCACCCAGTGAAGGGACCTCAGTTCCCACTGGAGTGTCCTCTAGCTGACAAAGGATATCTTGCTGGTGTCTCCTTCAGAGTGGAGAGGAAGTTGCTTCCCTGAGCACCTGGGGAGAAAGAAACAGGAGAGGACAAGCTCAGAGGGACAGTGACTGCTGAAGCTTGCTGACCCTTGAGCTTGCTGGCTGGCCCGTTCCACTCCCCCGCTGCCCTCACCCCCAACTCACGCAACGTCAGGTGGGTGACCACGCAGGCGAAGATGAAGGCCGTCAGGAATGAGAGGGAGAGAATAAACGCGTAGAAGAAGCGATAGTTCCGTCTCCCCACACAGTTGCCCACCCAGGGGCAGTGATGGTCAAATCGTTCTGGACAAGGGCAAGGGGCGATGGGTTAGTGTGGGCTGGCCTGCAGCCAGCACAGGCATTTGGCAGCCTCAACCATGGCTGGTGTTTTCCTACTCCGCTCACTCTCACAGCACCAGCTGGCTCCCAGGCCTTGGACACACCTGCCTCTGGTCCTTTGTGTACCAGTTCCCACTGCCTGATACACTCTCTCCTGTCTCTTTACCTGGCTAACTGGAACTTCTCCTCCATGTCTCAGCTGCAAAACCACCTTCTTAAGAAAGTCTCGGCCGGGCGCGGTGGCTCAAGCCTGTAATCCCAGCACTTTGGGAGGCCGAGACGGGTGGATCACGAGGTCAGGAGATCGAGACCATCCTGGCTAACACAGTGAAACCCCGTCTCTACTAAAAATACAAAAACTTAGCCGGGCGAGGTGGCGGGCGCCTGTAGTCCCAGCTACTCGGGAGGCTGAGGCAGGAGAATGGCGTGAACCCGGGAGGTGGAGCTTGCAGTGAGCTGAGATCCGGCCACTGCACTCCAGCCTGGGTGACAGAGCGACACTCCGTCTCAAAAAAAAAAAAAAAAAGAAAGTCTCTTCCAATCCCAGACTAGGTGGGGGGGCCCTGTTATCTGCCCCATCACTTCTCTTTTGTGGCCCTCTGCACATGTGTGCTTTTATGCTTATTTATAATTACTGGATTGGCCAATCAGCCCTACTTGACTGTAAGCTCCATGGGCGAGGGGGGCTGTGCTGGTCTCACACCATGCTGACTCCCCAGGATCCGGAGCAGCGCCGGCACAAAAACTCACAAAAGTACTTGTCACATGGTCTACCATCCCAACCACATGCTAACAGTCAATAACCCCTGTCCCCTGCTCTAGGACTAGCGGCCCAGGGAGGGGCTGGGCTGCAATGTGGTTCACAGCCAGCCAGCATCACAGGCCAGGTCAAAGGGCTGAGCTCACCTGCACACTGTCCCCGGGGGTGGAGGCACACCCAGACTCTGGTAAAGGAAGTCCCTGTGGGAATGTGGGTCACAAGCCCGTTGCAGGCCTCATGCCAAGGCCAGCGCCCTTTGCAGGGGGTGGGCGGGGCAGCTCCTCGGGGATGAATGGTGCCCACTGAGTCACCCCCTTTGCTGCATGCCGTCATGGGGTGCTCCCTGCTGTTCTCTTGCTCAGGGAGTACTGAGCTGGCATGATGATCTCACTGCCCTGGGAACTGTGCACAGTCACTGTGGCTCAGCTCACCTGCGCCCTCTCACGCAGCGTTTCCCTTACAGCACCCTTCCAGGGGACCACCCTTGGTGCCCGTCACAACTACACAGCCTCTGGAGGGCAGGGAGAGGGGACAAAACAACCACTGCAGGCAGCTGTAGGGTCAGGAGCCGTTTCCAGTGGTGACATCCTCTGCACCTCATCAGCTTAAATGCCTCTCTTCCCAGATGCTTGTCCCTCTCAGCCCTGGGAATCAGATCAAAGTCTTTCAGTACAGCTGGTGCCCTGGGCCACTGGACAGTAAATCATTCTTTCTGGCCCAAACACATCTGGAATGTTATTATTTCAGTCTGTTTCCTGGGAGCTTTGACTTCCTGAGGACCGGGCTGAAGCTTGGGAGAAGGGTTCAAGGCCCCTCTGTCTGCCCCGCACCTCCGAGCTGGGGGAAGGAATCCACCAATCCAGAGCTGAAGCCAAAACACTCCTGGTGAAGCTGAGGGCCCCTCCCCTGGGCCCTCCCGAGTCAGGGCAAATCTGGGTGAACCAGTCCCCCTGCCCAGCCCTGGGTATTTCAGACCCTGCCCACACCATCCCCATGCGTGACGTCCCCCCACCCCCAGGACTCAGTCTCTCTCAGGAATCCCTGCATCCCTCCCTGCCGCCTCCTACTCACCCACACAGTTGTCACAGACACTGCAGTGTGAGGTTCGGGGTGGCCGAAACATCTTGCAGGTGAAGCAGTACTTTAGCTTCACCATCTGCCCATTGATCAGCACCTCCCGGGTCCGAGGGGGCGGCCGGTATGTAGAACTGCCTGTGTTGTCTGAGGGCAGGAGGAGAGAAAGACGGGGAATGGCCAAGGCAGCCCAGGGCCCAGATCCCCAGCAGGGGAAAGCTACTGCTGCCTGGCCAGTCCAGGAGAATCGTCAGGGTAACAGGTTCCCAGGAACAAACATTGGAGTAAAATGTCTGGCCTAAGGCAGGGACAAGTATTAGGAGCTGCCACCATGTACTGAGACTGCCTCTGTACCAGGCGCTATGCTAAAACTTTACATACTTGTTCATACACCTGCCGGCCTTACCCACTCTAAGAAGGGCTGTCAGAGAAAGAGACCCCCAGAAAGCTTAGTGAGGTTTTTTTTGTTTTGTTTTGTTTTTTGTTTTGTTTTTTTTGAGACAGAGTCTCATGCTGTTGCCCATACTGGAGTACAATGGCGTGATCTCGGCTCACTGCAACCTCCACCTCACAGGTTCAAGTGATTCTCATGCCTCAGCCTCCCAAGTAGCTGGGATTACAGGAGTGTGCTACCATGCCCAGCTAACTTTTGTATTTTTAGTAGAGACAGAGTTTCACCACATTGGCCAGGCTGGTCTCGAACTCCTGACCTCAGGTGATCTGCCCACCTCGGCTTCCCAAACAGCCAGGATTACAGGAGTGAGGCACCGTGCCTGGCCAGCGAGGTTTATCTGCATCTCATCAAGCCTAGACCTATGTCCCAGTTTACAGGAAGTTCAGGAGATGGAGGAACAAAGTGAGTAACACGATGAGGAAAAAGTCAGATCTAGAACATCAGACATCTACAAGACTGCTGGCCTGATCTCTAACAAAAGTCAATGTCATTTATAAAAAGAGAGAGGAGGTCGGGTGCAGTAGCTCACGCCTGTAATCCCAGCACTTTGGGAGGCTGAGGCATGAGGATCACTTGAGCCCAGAGGGTCAAGGCTGCAGTGAGTCAAGATCACACCACGGCACTCCAGCCTGGGCAACAAAGCCAGAACCTGTCTTAAAAAAAAAAAAGAGAGAGAAAGAGAGAGGCAGAGAGGAGATGATTCTAAATTAAAAGAGATTTAAGAGACATAAAGAAATGCAATACATCATGGATCTTATTTTGAAAACAAAACAAAACAAAAAGCAACGAAAGACATTTGGAGGGCAACTGTGGAAATCTGACTATAGATTAAAAACTAGGGCTGGGCGCGGTGCTCATGCCTGTACTCCCAGCGCTTTGGGAGGCCGAGGCAGGCGGATCATGAGGTCAGATCGAGACCATTTTGGCTAACATGGTGAAACCCCATCTCTACTAAAAACACACACACAAAAAATTAGCCGAGCGTAGTGGCGGGCGCCTGTAGTCCCAGCTACTTGGGAGGCTGAGGCAGGAGAATGGCGTGAACCCGGGAGGCGGAGCTTGCAGTGAGCTGAGATCACGCCACTGCACTCCAGCCTGGGCAACAGAGCTAGACTCCGTCTCAAAAAAAAAAAAAAAAAAAAAAAGGCTAGGAAACAGGCCGAATGCGGTGGCTCATGCCTGTAGTCCCAGCACCTTGGGAGGCCAAGATGGGAGGTGTGCTTGAGCCCAGGAGTTCAAGACTAGCCTGGGCAAATAGGAAGACCCCATCTTTATAAAAAATAACAAAAATTAGCTGGATGTGATGGCATGTGCCTATAGTCCCAGCTACGAAGGATGCTGAGGTGGAAGGATCATTTGAGCCCAGGAGTTCCAGGATGCAGTGAGTATGAGCCAGGATCGCTCCACTGCACTCTAGCTAGGGTGAGGGCATGAGACCCTGTCTCTAAAAACAAACAAAAATTAGGGAACAATCAGCCAGGTGCGGTGGCTCACATCTGTAATCCCAGCACTTTGGGAGGCTGAGGCAGGCGGATCACGAGGTCAGGAGATCGAGACCATCCTGGTCAACATGGTGAAACTCCGTCTCTACTAAAAATACAAAAAATTAGCCGGATGTGGCGGCAGACGCCTGTAGTCCCAACTACTCAGGAAGCTGAGGCAGAAGAATCACTTGAACCCGGGAGGTGGAGCTTACAGTGAGCCGAGATCGTGCCACTGCACTCCAGTCTAGGCGACAGTTGGAGACTCCGTCTCAAAAAAAAAAAAATTAGGGAACAATTAATTTTCTTAGATATGATAATGGAATTGTGATTATATAGGAGACTATCCTTAGACTTTTAAGATATATGTTGAAATATTTATGGGTAAAGTATCTATGATGTCTATAATTTACTATGAAATAGTTTGAGAAGAGCAAATTGGCCAATTGTTCCCTAATTTTTGTTTGTTTTTAGAGACAGGGTCTCACTCTGTCACCCTGGCTAGAGTGCAGTGGAGCGATCCTGGCTCACACTCACTGCAGCTGGAACTCCTGGGCTCAAATGATCCTTCCAACTCAGCGTCCTTCATAGCTGGGACTATAGGCACATGCCATCATACCCAGCTAATTTTTGTTATTTTATATATATACACACACACATATACACGCAAATAAGACACACTATCAACAACTATTCAATCTAGATGATGAATGTACAGAATTAGTTGTACTATAATCCTTCCTGCTTTTCTATATGTTTGAAATTTTCACAATAAGAAATGTAAGAGGAAAAAAATGCAGAGATATAGCATATTCATGGATTGGAAGACTGAATATTATGAAATAATTTATTCTTCCTAAGCTACAGATTCAACATAATCCTAGTTAAAAATCCCAGTAGGTTGTTTTTGTGAAAAACTCATTCCAAAATTCATATGGAGGTGGCTGGGTATGGCTGCTCATGCCTATGGTCCCAGCTACTCAGGAGGCTGAGGCAGGAGGATTGCTTGAGCTCAGGAGTTTGGGGCTACATTGAGCTATGATTGTGCCGCTGCACTCCACCCTTTGCAACAGAACAAGACCCTGTCTCAAACAAACAAAAGACACAAAGGGGCTAATCATAAAAGAGCAATTTGATAAACTGTATTATATCAAAAGTAAAAATTTTTTTCACATAAAGGTAATCATTAAAAGAATGAAGAGTTGGCCGGGGGCGGTGGCTCACGCCTGTAATCCCAGCACTTTAGGAGGCCGAGGTGGGTGGATCACGAGGTCAGGAGTTCAAGACCAGCCTGGCCAAGATGGTGAAACCCCGTCTCTACTAAAAATACAAAAAAATTAGCCGGGCACGCGCCTGTAATCCCAGCTACTCCGGAAGCTGAGGCAGAGAATTGCTTAAATCTGGAGGGGCGGAGGTTGCAGTGAGCCGAGATTGCGCCACTGCACTCCAGCCTGGGCAACACAGCAAGACTCCATCTCAAAAAAAAAAAAAAAAAAGAAAGAATGAAGAGTTTTTTTGGGCTGGATGATTAAAAAAAGAATGAGGCCGGGCACGATGGCTCAAGCCTGTAATCCCAGCAATTTGGGAGGCTGAGGCAGGCAGATCACCTTGAGGCAGGCAGATCACCTTAAGTCAGGAGTTCGAGACCAGCCTGGCCAACATGGTGAAATCCCATGTCTACTAAAAATACAAAAATTAACTGGGCATAGTGGTGGGCGCCTGTAATCCCAGCTAGTCAAGAGGCTGAGGCACGAGAATTGCTTGAACCAATGAGGTGGAGGTTACAGTGAGCTGAGATCATGCCACTGCACTCCAGACTGGGCAACAGAGAGAGACTGTCTCAAAAAAAAAAAAAAAAAAAAAAAAAAAACAATGAAGAAGTAATCTTTAGAGCAGGAGTGGATAATTACAATGTTTACATCTTGTAAACATCTTGTTAACAAAGACAAAGGACTTGTATCAAGAATACGTAAAGGGTTGGGTGCTGTAGCTCACCCTTGTAATCCCAGCCCTTTGGAAGGCTCACCTGAGGTCAGGAGTTCGAGACCAGCCTGGCCAACCTGGTGAAACCTCATCTATACTAAAAATACAAAAATTAGCTGAGCATGGTGGCGCATGCCTGTAATCCCAGCTACTTGGGAGGCTGAGGCAGGAGAATCGCTTGAACCCAGGAAGCAGAGATTGCTGTGAGCCGAGATCATGCCACTGCTTTCTAGCCTGGATGACAGAGCAAGACTCCATCTCAAAAAAAAAAAGAACATGTAAAGAAATCCTGTAAGTCAGTAAGAAAGTCACACAACTGAATAAAAATATGGACAAAAGACTTAAGTAGGCATCTCATAAAAGAGGCTGTCCAAACAGTCAATAAACACATGAAAAGGTGCTTATATTCATTAGTCAGCCAGGAAATGCAAATTAAAACTACAATATGCTACTATGACACATGCACTAGAATGGCTAAAATGAAAAAAAATAAAACATACCAAGTGTTGGCAAAAAAGTAGAGCAACTACAAATCTCATATGACCGTTTTGGACAACTGTTTGGCAACAGCTACCCAAGCTGAACATATACACGCCCAGAAAACCTGCTCCCAGGCATCTACCCGACAGCAATGTGCATGAGATAATGTGCTCTGAAAGACATGCACAAAGATGTTCACAGCAATAATTCTCATAATAGACAAACTCTGGAACTACCCAAATGCCCCAGTAGTGGAATGGATGTTTTTAAAAAGTAGTATATTCACACAATGGAATTCTATATAGCAATGAGAATCGAACCATCGTCAACTACACACAATAATATTAATGAATCTCATAAACATTGTCTGGCCGGGTGCAGTGGCTCACACCTATAATCCCAGCACTTTGGGAGGTTGAGGCGGGCAGATCACTTGAGGTCAGGAGTTCGAGACCAACCTGGCCAACATGGTGAAACCCCCTCTCTACTAAAAATACAAAAATTAGCCAGGCATAGTGGTGCGCACCTGTAATCCCAGCTACTCGGGAGGCTGAGGCAGGAGAATTGCTTGAACCCAGGAGGTGGAGGTTGCATTGAGCTAAAATCGCGCCACTGCACTCCAGTCTGGGTGACAGAGTGAGACTCCATCTCGAAAAAACAAAACAAAATGAAACAAATCGTGTAAAGTGAGGAAATCAGACATACAATACAAAATGTTCAAAAATAGGCAAAAGTAATCCACGGTGTTAGAAATTAGGATTGTGGTTACTCTTGGAGAGTGACAGTGATTGGAAGGGTGCGTGAGGGGGCTCCTAGGATGCTAGTCATATACTGTTTCTTGATCTCAGTGCTGATTACATGTGTGCATTCAGTTTGTGGACATTCATCAGACAGAACACTTGCAACTTGTATACTTTTTTTTTTGAGATGGAATCTTGCTGTGTTGCCCAGGCTGGAGTGCAGTGGTATGATCTTGACTCACTGCAACCTCTGCCTCCCAGGTTCAAGCAATTCTCCTGCCTCAGCCTCCTGAGTAGCTAGGATTACAGGCGTGTGCCAACACACAAGCTAATTTTTGTATTTTTGGTAAAAATGGGGTTTCACCACGTTGGCCAAGCTGTTCTCAAACTCCTGATCTGAAGTCATCCACCCACCTCGGCTTCCCAAAATGCTGGTATTACAGGCATGAGCCACTGCACACAGTCACAACTTGTGTACTTTTGGTAAGCCCATTATATTTCCATAAAAAATAAGAAAGAAAGAAAAAAAGAGGCTGGTTGCGGTGGCTCACACCTGTAATCTCAGCACTTTGGGAGGCTGAGATGCGAAGATCACCTGAGGTCCAGAGTTTGAGACCAGCCTGGCCAACCTGGTGAAACTCCATCGCTACTAAAAACATAAAGATTAGCTGGGCGTGGTGGCGCATGCCTATAATCCCAGCTACTCGGGAGGCTTAGGCAGGAGCATCGCTTGAATTCAGGAGGTGGAGGTTGCAGTGAACTGAGAAGTCGCCATTGCACTCCAGCCTGGGCGACAAGAGCGAAACTCTGTCTCAAAAAAGAAGAAGAAGAAAAAAAAAAAAGCAAGAAAGATAAAAAGAAAGAAAGATTTAAGTAAGTTATTTAGGTCCTGTCCTGTTATATCGGCAGAGCAGGACTCTAACCCAGGTGTGTCATATGCAAAGCCCAAAACTCCACCCATTGAGCCTCTGGGTACCCCAGGGCACAGAGGACCTGAACAGTGGATCCTTCCAGAAAAAAGTCTGAGTGTCCTGGGGCAGCCTGTACCCCCGGCCCTACACCATGTACCCTGTCATTGCTCCCATTGCATTGTTTGCCAGATAATGTCTCCAGTTTGGCCATTTGCCTCCAATGATTATTTACTGAGTGTCTGCCAATGTGCCAGGCACAATTCTAGGCACTTGGCATATATCAGCGAAGCAAACATGCTCCAGCCTCCCATTTTCAACTACCAAATAAACCTTTGTTAGGCTGTTTCATCACCACCTTGACTATGGCATGTTTAAAATGGAACTAAGCATCTGAGCATTTCTTCCCTAAAATGGGCAGCATTAAAAAGGGTTGGGGATTTAGAGGCCAATGGTCACACTGTGAAACCGAGTTTTGTCATTGACTGGTAGTGTGTAAGGCTGAAGTCAAATGAACTTCTCTGAGCCTCAGTTTTCTCATCTGTAGAACAGGAATAACAGGTAGAATAGTTAATGAATCTAGCTCCACTTCTGCCCAGCTGGGTTTCTCCTGATAATATCATTTGCTAAAAAATCATATAAGCTCTTTGTGCCTCGGTTTCCCTAATCACTGAAATGGAAACAATAGTAACTCCCCTTTACAGGGTTGTTGTGAGGATTAAATTAATCAATATATGTGAAATGGCACAAAGCAAATGGTTAGCAAGTGTGAGCTATTATTATTAGCTCACAGGGTCAAGCGTAGTGGCTCATGCCTGTAATCCCAGCACTTGGGGAGGCTGAGGCAGGAAGATTGCTTGAAGCCAGGAGTTTGAGACCTGCCTGGGCAATAAAGGGGGACCCTTTCTCTCTCTCTCTTTTGTTTTTTTGGAGATGGAGTCTCGCTTTGTCGCCCAGGCTGGATTGCAGTGGCGCGACCTTGGCTCACTGCAACTTCCACCTCTAGGGTCCAAGCAATTCTCTGCCTCAGCCTCCCGAGTAGCTGGGATTACAGGCGCCCGCCACTATGCCTGGCTAACCTTTTGTATTTTTAGTAGAGACAGGGTTTCACCATGTTGGCCAGGCTAGTCTTGAACTCCTGACCTCATGAACCACCCACCTCGGCCTCCCAAAGTGCTGGGATTACAGGGGTGAGCCACCGCACCCGGCCACCTCAGTTTCTTTATCTGTAAAATGGAGATGGGTCAAGTCACACCTTCATAGGATTGTGCTAAGGGCCGAATGAGATGCTTCCACAGCCCTGAGCACAGTACTAGCCTCCCAGGAGCCCCTGACATTGCTCCTGACCAACGGTTCATGCCATGACGCTCCAAGATGTAGAACCCCCAGCAGCTCTTTCCAAAGCTGGTGATACTACTCCAAACCAAACCCCTAATCCTGTCCCACAGGCCCCAGAGTCCCAGCTTATGGCTCCCCACTCACTGCTTCCTTCCTGACTTGGATATAGGCTTTGGAGTCAGAAAGACATGTAGGTATAAATCTCAGTCCAATCACTTACTAGCTGAGTGAGGTGGGTCAAGTCACTCAACTTCTCTGTGCCATCACCTGCTAAATAAATAAAATGGAAGGCCAAGCATGATGGCTCACGCCTGTAATCCCAGCACGTTGGGAGGCTGAAGCAGGAGGACTGCTTGAGGCCAGGAGTTTGAGACCAGCCTGGGCAACATAGTGTGAGACCCTATCTCTATAAGAATAATAATTTTAAAAAATTAGCTGTATGTGGGCTGGGCGAGGTGGCTCACGCCTGTGATCACAACACTTTGGGAGGCCGAGGTGGGTGGATCACCTGTCTGAGGTCAGGAGTTCGAGACCAGCCTGGCCAACATGGTGAAACCCCATTTCTACTAAAAATACAAAAATTAGCCAGGTGGGCCAGGTACAGTGGCTCATGCCTGTAATCCCAACACTCTGGGAGGCCATGGCGTGTGGATCACAAGGTCAGGAGATCGAGACCATCCTGGATAACATGGTGAAACCCCGTCTTCAGTAAAATACAAAAAATTAGCTGGGTGTGGTGGTGCGTGCCTGTAGTCCCAGCTACTAGGGAGGCTGAGGCAGGAGAATTGCTTGAACCTGGGAGGCGGAGGTTGCAGTGAGCCGAGATTCAGCCACTGCACTCCAGCCTGGTGACAGAGCAAGACTACGTCTCAAAAAAAAAAAAAAAAAAAAGAATTAGCCAGGTGTGGTGGTGGGCACCTGTAATCCCAGCTACTCAGGAGGCTGACGGAAGAGAATCACTTTAACCCGGGAGGCGGAGGTTGCAGTGAGCTGAGATCACACCACTGCACTCCAGCCCGGGCGACAAGAGCGAAACTCTGTCCCTCCCTCCAAAAAAAACAGCTGTATGTGGCATGAACCTGTAATTCTAGCTACATGGGAGACTGAGGCAGGAAGTCAAGGTGGTGATGAAACAACCTAACAAGAGATAGCTACAGTTGAAGGGAAAGTTTAGGAGTTCAAGGTTGCAGTGAGGTATGACCATGTCACTGCATTCCAGCCTGGGTGACAGAGCGAGGCTGTGTCTCTAAAAAAAATTTAAAAATTAAAATAAAAAGGCTGGATGTAGTGGCTCACCCCCTGTAATCCCAGAACTTTGGAAGGCTGAGGCAGGCGGATCACCTGAGGTCAGGAGTTCGAGACCAGCTTGGACAACATGGTGAAACCCCGTCTCTACTAAAAATACAAAAATTAGCCAGGCGTGTTGGCGGGCGCCTGTAATCCCAGCTACTCAGGAGGCTAAGGCAGGAAGAATCACTTGAACCTGGGAGGTGGAGGTTGAAGTGATCCGAAATCATGTCACTGCACTCCAGCCTGGGTGACAGAGCAAGACTGTCTCAAAAAAATAAAATAAAATGGAACATCATTGAGTCCACTTCAGAAGGCTGCTGGAAGGATTAGGTGAGAATTCACCAAGTGGCTTTAGCAAAGTGGCTAGCACTTGACAAGGGCTTAACAAATATCAGCCATTAGTATGACTGTTGTTTCCACAAAACACAGCATTCCAAACAAACAATGGAGTTATGAAGAAAACTTCAGAACACAGCCCGTCTGTGAGTGAAGGACAGCCACAGATCTCTCCAGCACTGAGAGAAGTTACTGGAATCCTCAGTGGAATCCCACAGGTCTTCCTCAGGGGAGAGGGGAACCCAAGCCTCCCCCAAGGATAGGGAGGGAACTGCTAAGCATGTTCTGGCCTCCATCAGCCAGGCTTCTTTCTCTCCAGCACTCTGCAAATGAAGCTTTGTACTCCGGCTTCCTGAGGCTGCCAGGAGCCAGGGGAGGCAGAGCGCTGTGTCATGCTGGAGCAAGGGTCCGCCTGGTGCTAATCAAAGTCACCAGAGTTGGGGCAAAGGAGGCTCTGCAGGGGCTGCATCCTGCATGGGGGAAGACAAGCAGCTCTCCCACTGCTGATTCTCAGACCAGACAGTGCTGACCAATCACCGTCCAAGATTCAGCCTCAGAATCCTCCTCAACCTGCTCCTCCCGGCAGCCACTACTGGTGGCAGCTTATAAGCATCTGGAGCAAGTCCACTCTCCATTCCTGACCAAAAGACTCAAGTCTCTTCAGTTTCAATAGAGAAAAGTGACTTTCAAAGTGTACTGACATTCCCAGTCTCACTCAATCACAGAGACTGCTCTGGGCTGGGCAAGGGGATCCGTGCCTGTGAGTTACAGATGGGAAACCGAGTTTACTCCAATAATAGAAGGTGGCACTGAAACTAGGACCCTTGTCTTCCAGGGCACTCATTTGTTCACTCTTTCACACATGAGCACCTACTATGTGTAAGTTATTGTACAAGGTCTGGGGGTGGCAGGAAGGTAAGGGGCAAATTCATAGAAATGAGCCAAAGATATTGGTTTTGTTCACCCTGTGCCTGCCTGACATACTGCAGATGTTCAAAAAATATTTGTTGTAGAAAAGAAGAAAGAAGGGAGTGATAAGTGATGCTATCCCTGCCCTCAGAGAATCTAAGATCTACTCCAGGGCTGTTTCTGCTATGCCAGGCTCTTCCCCAAGTAAAAAGGTGCCCTTATGCTGGCAAGGCCCTCCTGCTGCCTTCCAGGCAGAAACCAAAGCTCTGAGGATGTGAAAATGAGAGGAAAGGCAAGGCTCCTCGTCACTGAATGGCTGTGAGGGCAAAGGAATTTCCCCACCCTAAGACAGCTCTTGGAGAGGAGCAGGCAGGCCTTTTGCGGTCAGAGCCTGAAAGGCTGGGGCCGTGGAAGTTCCCCAGGGCTGGCTGCGGGCTGCCAAGAAGGCCCTGACTGCCCTCTGCCCTTTCATTGTTGTCACCTGCAAAGGACTGCAGTCTCCCCGCCTCTAAGGCCAGCTCAAGGTCAGCCACAGCTCCTAGGCCTCGAGTACTGGGTCTCCATAATCCTCCCAGACCACTTTTGTCCATCTCTGGGCTCATGGAGCCTTTACCACATACCAGGCTTAGTGCTAGGCCTGTGGATACAGGAAGAGCCCGCCTGAGGGCAGAGTCAGACAGAAGTGGATAATTAGAGTCGTCCTACAAGGCAGTGCCTCTGTGTGGTAACTCTGGGCCTGCCTGATCTTATTTTGAACCCTGGCATGGCCAATTGTTAGCCTGTGACCTTAAGAAGCTGGTCAATCTCTGAGCCTCAGGTTCCTCACCTGTAGAATGGGTAATGATGACATCAACGCTGTAAAATTTTATACAAATCAGAAATAATATAATATCAACCTAATAGCTATTCAATTAATGACATTACTGGTGTCTATACTCAATGCCTCAAGAACACAGAGGGAAATATGTGGGGTGGAGGCAGGAAGCAGCATTCAAGAAAGCAACAGGCCAAGTGCAGTGGCTCATGCCTGTAATCCCAACACTTTGGGAGGGTGAGGCTGCAGGACTGCTTGAGTCCAGGAGTTTGAGACCAGCCTAGGCAACATAGCAAGACCCTGTTTCTACAAAAAATAATTTAAAAAGAAAGCAAGGGGCTGGGCACAGTGGCTCACGCCTATAATCCCAGCACTTTGGGAGGCCGAGGCAGGCGGATCACCTGAGGTCGGGAGTTTGAGATCAGCCTGACCATCATGGAGAAACCGTGTCTCTACTAAAAATACAAAATTAGTGGGGCATGGTGGGGCATGCCCGTAATCCCAGCTACTCGGGAGGCTGAGGCAGGAGAATCGCTTGTACCTGGGAGGCAGAGGTTGTGGTGAGCCGAGATCTCACCATTGCACTCCAGCCTGGGCAACAAGAGCAAAACTCCATCTTAAAAAAGCAAGCAACAAAAGAAGTGGCAGCAAAGCTGGATCAGAAAGAATGAGCACTCTGGCTCACCACGGCAGGTAAGGACAGCACAAGCACAAGCAAATGCACTGAGGTATCTACTGCACAGCGTGGCTGGGGGCGCCAGGGACCGGCAGGAAAGGAGCGGTGGCAGGGGTAGGCTGCAGCTTGCCTTAATTTCATGAGTGAGTTTTCAAGATAGAAGAGGAGCCAGGCACGGTGGATCATGCCTGTAATCCCAGCACTTTGGGAGGCTGAGGCAGATGGATCACCTGAGGTCAGAAGTTCAAGAGCAGCCTGGCCAACATGGTGAAACCCCATCTCTACTAAAGATACAAAACTAGCCAGACATGGTGTGCATGCCTATAATCGCAGCCACTTGGGAGGCTGAGGGAGGAGAGTTGCTTGAACCCAGGAGGTGGAGGCTGCAGTAAGCTGAGATCATGCCATTGCAATCTAGCCTGGGTGACAGAGCGAGACTCTGTCTCAAAAAACAAAAACAAAAACATATATATATATATATATAAAAATATATAAAATATGTTAAATATATTACACATTAAATATATGTTAAATACATATTATGCATATTAAATATATGTTAAATGTATATTATACATATTAAATATGTTAAACATATACATATTAAATGTTAAATATATATTATATGTATGTATTAAATATATAAACATATATTTAATGTATATTTAATGTATATGAAATAGATATATTATACACATATATTTAAAGATGAGCCATTTAGAGGAAAATACTAAAGAAATGAAGGCACAAGGTGGAATGCAGAAGGAAAAATCACAAAGGTTGGACTAATATCACTAATATGCAGGAAGCAGTACTGAGGGCACCAGAGAGTCACCCAAATTCTGTAGGGTTTGTGGGGGGACAGGGCAGGGGTGGGGGGACAAATTTGGATCTTGGAAATATAACTACAGTTGAAGGGAAAGGCCCAGTGGGGGCCTGTTCTGCAGAGCCCTGAGCCAGTTCAGGTGGAACACGAGGCAGGTCTGTCCAGGGGAAGTGTGCTTCAGGACTGGCCAGGGGAAGTGGGCGGAGATGTCCTGGAGACGGAGAAGATGGGGTCTGGGACCTGGTGCAGGGCAGTGGAGAGAGACGCAGCCTCTGCGTCCGTCCTGTGAACTGTAATGGGGTCTAAGTGAGCATCTGTCACTTGGATTCGGATGTCTCTATCATCTCCCATCAGATCAGGAGCTTCTGCGAGCAATATTCCTACTTCTTCCCAACTGCCTAGAGCCTGCAGGGTGAGCCAGCTGCACAGCCCATCAGCCAGCAAGACAGGATCTCAGATGAGGGTGACCGAGTGCCCTGATTTTCCTGGGATTGAGTGGTTTCCTAAGACAGCAGACTTTCCAGGTGGTCCTGGGTAAACTGGGAGGAGCTGGTCACTCTACCTCAGACTGTCCCTACAGGGCAGGAGCCCTGGGTCAGACCTGTTGGGCTGGAGTTGCTGGGCTGGGGGACCAAAGGGAAAAGACCACACTGTCTACATGAGTCTAGGACCAGGTAATCAGTTCATGCTCACATGAACAGCACCACCTGCCTCAGAGACAGCTCCCAACCTTCTGGAAAAGGTTCAATGATCTTAGTCCTCACCATTTTCAGGAAAATATGTTTTTTGTCTTTTTTTTGTTTTTTGAGACGGAGTCTCGCTTTGTTGCCAGGCTGAAGTGCAGTGGCGCAATCCTGGCTCACTGCAACCTCCAACTCCCATTTCAAACGATTCTCCTGCCTCAGCCTATCCCGAGTAGTTGGGATTACAGGCATGCGCCACCACACCCAGCTAATTGTTGTATTTTTAGTAGAGACATGGTTTCACCATGTTGGCCAGGATGGTCTCAATCTCCTGACCTTGCGATCCGCCCGCCTCGGCCTCCCAAAGTGCTGGGATTACAGGCGTGAGCCACTGCGCTAGCCCTGGGAAATATGTTTTACTTTAGTTAGTTAGAAGTCTCCTGGTCACACCTGAAAATTTGGCTTCTATTCAAGTTTGAGAATTCAAAGGCCCCCAAAATGCCACTTTTACACTTTGCACCTGTTCCTAAAGAAAAGTCTTAGGCCCTGACATTCAGCACCCTACAAGATTGATTCCACCCCATCCTTCCAATGGGAATATCCCTAGGATCCCTAACTATCTGAAGTGCTCCTCGTATTCCAGCCAACATGGACTGCTCAGTGGCCCGTTCCCATCCCTCCTCCTTCCCTCTGCCACCCTCTCTTCCCTCAGCTTTGTCTGCCTGAAGGGCTGCCTCCACACAGCTCCTGTGCTTGAATTCCACCCAAACTTAAAGGCGTGGCTCAAGCATCACTTCTCAGGGAAGCTTCTCCAGTCCTCCAGGCAGAAGATGCTCTTGACTCCTCTGACCCTCTTCCGAAGCCTGATCTCACTGGCAGTGGCTGGTCAGGGCTAACATCTGGGGCCAACTCATTTGGAACCCATGAGAGAAGCTCCTATCAGATTCATTGTTGGCCCCCACCCGCCTTCACTCTGCTGTCAGGGGTCAGCATATAGAATTAACACACACATGAACAAACCCATGATGCCCAACTGGGAGATGTCCTGACCGTTTCCTCACCTGTCACCCTGACAGAGCAAGGAGGGCCTTCACAGAAGCTCACCCATTCTTCAGTCATTCATTTACTCATTTAGCCAACGTCACTGAGCCTTCTACATGGTGACAAGGTGAACAAGATGCTGGAATTCCACGCCCTCACAGGCCAGCAGAAAGAACAATTTTGTGGCCGGGCGCAGTGGCTCAAGCCTGTAATCCCAGCACTTTGGGAGGCCGAGACGGGCGGATCACGAGGTCAGGAGATCGAGACCATCCTGGCGAACACGGTGAAACCCCGTCTCTACTAAAAAATACAAAAAACTAGCCGGGCGAGGTGGCGGGCGCCTGTAGTCCCAGCTACTCAGGAGGCTGAGGCAGGAGAATGGCGGGAACCCGGGAGGCGGAGCTTGCAGTGAGCTGAGATCCGGCCACTGCACTCCAGCCTGGGCGACAGAGCGAGACTCCATCTCAAAAAAAAAAAAAAAAAAGAAAGAAAGAACAATTTTGTAATGACCACCGCTGCAGCACAGGTTCAGAGAAGGAAGGAGAAGGTGCTCTGGGAATGTGCCATGGAAGGCCTGGCCCAACCGGGATCAGGAAGGCTTCCCAGAGCACAGGAAACAAGTGGAGACAAAGGATGAAGGAGATGTGTCCCTGCTGCCATCTCAGAAGAGAAAGCAAGGGGTTTGGGAGTGAAAGGCACACACTCCATCTCTGCTCCTTTATCCCTGGCCCTGTCATCACCTCCCTCAGTTTCTCCATCAGTACAACTGGTTAACAGGGTTGCCCTCACTGGGCTGTTGTGAAGATTTGTGGGGATAATCACTGTGATCCACACAGCTCACAGGAGGCCGAGGATGGGCAGCCAGACCTCTGGGTCCGGCTGAGCTGGACAATAATCCTGCCTCACGATTAGCCCTGACCTGAAGGGGAGGAAGAATGGGGCACAGCTGGGCCTCCCCAGCTGCCAGGTGGGTTAGCCCAGGTCAGACTGTGGGATCCTGAAGGAGTGGCCAGGGACCTGGAGTTTGAGGGGGAAGGAAGCTGGATGTAGGCAAGATGAGGTGGTGCTCGTGGGCATGGCTGAGGATGGGCCCGGGCAGAGGAATGAGACAAAGAGCAGACAGAGCCCAGACAACATCCACTCCAGCTGCTTGCCCTCCCTCCCTCCCTGCTGTACAGAGTATTAGTGAAATGATTTCTAGCGATGGATGCAGCAGGGCTCTGACATTTACAGGCCACTAGATGTCTTCAGGGCCAGCTGGGTGTTTAAACGCCTGTGTGAACACCATCCTGTTAGGGGAAGGAACTAACCACGGACCGGAAACCCCCGAAGTGTGCAAGTAGCCACGTCATTTCTCAGCAGGAAGGAACTGGGGTGCAGCAAGCTGAGATTAGGGACCCATCTCTAGTGGCCCACCACCCCGGAAGCCACACAGCAGTCTGAAAGGAATCAAGGGCCACGTGGGCTGCCTGGGAGCACAGGGTCTTTCTGGCCACTGCCGTTCCTCACACACACCCAGGCTGTTTGCCACTCTGGGCTTTGGCCTTACTGTTCCCAGATCCCTGTATTTCTACCACACTCATCTCCAGTGCCCCGTCCTCCTGGAGGTCTCCCCTGACCACCTAACGCAAACTAGCCCACTCCCCAACACCTACTGGGCTCTTCCCTAGATAACCCCACGCTCAAGCCCTCATCTATTCAGGCCAGTGCTTCTTTGCTCAGATGTCACCTCCTTCACAAGTGTTCCCTGGCCACCCTATGTAAAACCACACACCTCCCTGCAGCCTTCATCCTCCCTCTCTCTTTTCTTCTGTCTGATATCCTAGATATTTAATTATTTGTTTGTTTATTGTCTCCTTCCTCCTCAACTGTCAATCTCCATGAGGACAGGCAATATTGTTAGTTTTGTTCACCGCTATATCACACCTAAAAAAGTGCTGGCACATAGTAGGGGGTCAATAAATGTTTGATGAGTTCATGAATAAGTGTATATGAATGTTTAAGAGCAGGGGCTCTGGCCTGAGGTCTCATCCCAGTTCTTCTACTTACTTTGTGATCTTGGACCCTCTTTTGCCTTGATTTAATTAATCAGTAAAAGGAGAATAACAATAGTACCTACCTCATAGGATTACTGGGGGATTAAATAAGATCATGCATATAAAGAGCTTAAAACAGTGCTTGGCCCCCAGGAACTACTCAGCTCCACTCTGGCTGCCATCGGGGCCTTTGCTGGCCAGCATTTCTTGCTTACTTATTTGCTCACTTGTTGATCATCTGTCTCCCTCTGTGCCAGTGTCAGCTCCAGCCTGCCTTGCTCACGACTGCATCCCCAGTTCCTAGTAAAATTTCGGAAGAGAAAACCAGGCCTCCTCCAAAGTCAGGGAATGTGGAGCTATGGAGACCCAGCTTCAGCTGGGAGTAGAAACCTCACCGATCTGTTTCTCCAGGGCGGCTGCTTCACAGACAGTAGCCCGGGGCAGGATCCCAGGGTCGGTGAAGCTTGTCTGCAGCAGGCAGCTCATGACGAAGAAGAAGAGGATGGCAGCGATGATGGGGATGGCAAGGGTCAGCTTGCGGGCCAGGTAGGGACAGCTAGAACGAGAGATGAAGAGAGATCAGCAGACAACCCAAGGGCTCCCTGCAGCACAGGGCTACAGCACCTGGCAGGCACTGTCATTCCAGCAACCACCACCAAAATCTTGAATACAGCCTTGCTCTAAGACAGAGGCACAGCTCCTCGGTGAGTGCAGCAAGTTCCCAATAAGTACCGGGAATAGACATCACTAATTGATCCTTGTGTTACACTTTCCTCCTGAGCACATGGCAGATGTGTCCAATAGATCCCAGAATTCCTAACCTCTGCATTCAGAGAATCCCTCTATACACAGAGCTTCAGGTAGACACTAGTGAAGTGGACTGTTACCTGAGACAAACCATCCTGCAGTGTTCACTCACTCATTCATTCACTCACTCACTCAGTCCACAAATATTTACTGAGGTCTTCTCTGTGGCAGGTAACACTTTCAATAAGCAGCATGAATAATGACGATGAGTAAGACAAGAGCCCCTCCCCCTTGTGGCTTATGGTCAAGTGGGGAAAACAGACATGTAAACAGGGAATTGCCACACAGGGTGATGTGTGCTCTAGTCGGGGAGGGGAACACAGTAGCACAGTCAGGAAAGGCAACCTGAAGAAGGTAATCCTAAGCTCCAACCTGAAGAATGAGTAGAGGGCTGGGGGAACTGCATGGTCCAGCCTCTGTCACTGTGACGCAAGGGAGGCAGGTATCCCCGAGGCAGTGCTTTCAGACCCCCTGACCCCGGCTGCCTCAGAGAATAGCCTGTGCCTGCTGAATGGTTGTCCCTCTGTCCCCAGGCAGGCTGCCTACCATAGCCCTCCTCAAGCTCCCTCCTCCATCTTAGGGCCAGAACATTCTAGAAGTTCTGGACACTGGTGGGAGAATGGCTTCATGATAGTGAAGCTATCAGGGCTCTCTCTCTATGGCCAATCTTCTCTGTTGGCACCTCACTGTCCACCCAGAAGCCAGAGCCATCTTTTGGAAATGTCAATCAGATAATGTCATTTCCCTGCTTCAAACCTCCCAACTGCTTCCCATTATACTTTGAATAAAATCCAAACTCCCTACCATGGCCTTCTAGGCCAGGCATGATCTGGGCCCTACTGAGGACTTCAGCCTCATTTTACAAAACTCTCCTCTTGCTCCTGCTCCTCCCATCAGAATGGCCTCACGACAGTTCCTAGAACAAGCCTGGCTCTCTCCTATCTCAGGGCCTTTGCACTTGCTGTTCCTTTTCTCAGATTCCTCTTCCCTCCTCAGAAGGACCTTCCTTAACAACTCTGCACACAGCAAACTTCAACGCTCCTTTCCTGCATAACGTTTAGTATATATTTCAGCTACTTGTCTATGTGATGGCTATTTTTCTCTCACTAAAACATAAGCTCGGCCAGGTGCAGTGGCTCACGCCTGTAATCCCAGCACTTTGGGAGGCTGAGGCGGGCAGATCACCTGAGGTCAGGAGTTCGAGACCAGCCTGACCAATAAGATGAAACCCCATCTCTAATAAAAATACAAAAACTAGCCGGGTGTGGTAGCATGTGCCTGTAATCCCAGCTACTCAGGAGGCTAAGACAGAAGAATCACTTGAATCCGGGAGGTGTAGGTTGCGGTGAGCCGAGATAGCACTCCAGCCTAGACAACAAGAGCAAAACTCTGTCTCAACAACAACAACAAACAAACACAAAAAATCATAAGCTCCTCTGTGGTTATAGACTATGTTCTCTTGTTCAGCTTTATATTTCCAGCACACTGCACAGCACCTGGCACCAAGGAAGTACCCGGTAAATAACTGCTGCCAGGGGACAGAAAAATAGCTACCATCTTTTGAAGGCTTACTATGTGCCAGACACTGCCCTAATTAATAAATTACTATTAGTAACATTCGAAGTACAGATAGTTACTATGGGTCAGGTACCAGGCTAAGCAGTTCCTGTGTACTTTCTCATCAAATCCTCACTGGGACCCTGTGAAGTTATGCTCCTCACTTTACAGATGAGGAAACTAGAGCTCAGAGAGCTTAAGTAACCTGCCCAAGGTCACATGGCTCAGGAGTGCTAAAGTGGGACCCAAGCCAGGTCTGACTTTGAGGTTCATGCTATTAACCACCATCCCATAGCCAGAGTAGCACCTGATCAGGTAAGGAGATGACGGGGCCTTGGGAGGCCTGAGATCAGCCAAGCTTCCAGGAGTGGCACAGTAGGCACACACCTGTGGGCACCTGCATGCTGCTTCTGAAGTTTCCATCATCAGAGGCTCTGGCCTTCAGAAAAGCCCTTCCCCTGAGGAGCAGACTGCCAAGGCTAAGGGCTCCCAGTGGGCCACGCTCTGGTCCATACATCTCAATGGTTTCTGGGTCTGACCCTCAAACAGAACCAGTGGGCCCTCAGTGTCACCCACATGGCAATGAATCCAGTTGATATGCAACCAGACTTGTGTAGGGGGACAGAGAAGACTTGAAATCTAAGACTTGTAGAGCCTGCAGGAACCACCAAGTCCTAGCCTCCTGATTCTCCAGAGGCCCACAGCTCTCCCAGGCCCACAGCTAGGTTCAAGGTCATCCAGCCAGTCAATGACAGAGCTAGGGTTTCCAGTCTCCCAGCAAATACACTGTCAATTCATTCAAATACACTGTCAATTCATTCATTCAATAAGTATTGAGCACCTACTGCATACCAGGTGCAAGTTCTAGGCACCAAGGCTGCAACAGAGGAGAATGTCCTGCTCTTATGGGCAAAGACAAGGAAGAAACTAACAAGTATAACATAATATGTCAGGTGGTGGCAAGTGCTTCCGAGAGCGATAAATGAGGGGAGAGGAGAGGTGCTGGAGGGCAGTGGTTTGCTATGCTGTGCGGATGGACGGGGGAGGCCTAATGTGAGAGGGTGAGCCATGCGGCCACCTGCAGAAAGGGGATTCCAAGCACTGGCCCAGAAGGTAGGAGTGTGCACGGAGGATGACATGCCTCGAAGACGAGGACAGAAGAGAGCAGGGGGCAGTGGCCAGGGAAGATTCAGGCCTGACTTAGAATCAAAAGGGCACTCTGGCTGTTGTATGGGGGTGGGAAGTAAGGCAGAAGTTGGGATCCCTGCTGGAGGCCCGTGCAACAATCCACCAAGCCAAAGAAGCAAAGCCATTCATAGCAGGAAAGGTTTAGAGAGCACCTTACCTTTTCCCAGAGAAATGGGGAGCATCCAGTCCAGACCCAGGTGAGTTCTCGGCCCAAACCCAAACTCTTCTGCCAATCTACCGGCCCCCAATGAAGACAAGCAGGGCAAACCACAACATGGTTCACAAGCTCTCCCCAAACCCAGAAGTCCTTGCTTCCTCCCTCGCTGGAGACAAAACAGTCACCAGTGAAGATACCCGGTTAACCCAGAGAAGGTCTTGCTTCTAGTTCAGAAGTTAGGCCAGATATCACACTGCAGGGTCATGTGGGTCAACCACGGCAAGTACTGCTTCCTCCTGCCTCGGCTGCAGCCCTGGGTGTGGGGACTGAGAGGGCAGCCCAGGGAATACTGGAAAAGGCACTTCCAGAACACTCACGTGGCCACCCCAGGGAAGTAGATCTGAAACTCAGTCCAGAGCTGAGCTCTGGACCCCCCAGAGCTTCTGCTTGTAATTCATCCCTAAACTTTTTATCCACACTACTCAGAAAACAAGGGCAGAGTGTGTGGTAAAAGGGTGAAAGGAGAAGCTAATTTATAGGAAGTCTTCACCTTGCTTCAAGGGGAAACCCAAGGTTGCAGATACATGATCTGGCAGCTAGAAAAGGTACCTGGGGGAGGGTGTCTCTACGATAGCCTTACTGTGGCCACATGCCCTTGGGAAGTGCTTTTTTGATAAAGACAACACAAGTACTAATAGCAGCCAACACTGTGTGCTTGTTACTGGGCTAAAAGTTTGCATGTGACCTCATGCCACCCTCAGGACAACCTTACAAGGTGGGTACTATTATAAATCCCATTTTACTGATGAGGAAACTGGGGCACTGAGGGGGTGAAGTGACTGCCCTGAGGTCACACAATTAGTGGGTGGTGGAGCTGGGATTTGAACCAGGTCTGTTAAAGTTCTTAACTACATTGTATAATTAAGAAGGACGACCACAAAGGATGGGGAGTCGGGAGGGGACAGCAGGGCTCATGAAGCAAGGGTGGGTGGGTGGGCGTGTGAGTGTGTGTGCAAGGAATCATGGTACAGGTGGCTCACAGGTGGGTGGAAAACTTCTAATACAAATATATGACCCTCCATCCATAAAATGGAGATTATGTGTGGGTCAATCCTGGGTCACTGGGGAATATGAAGAGGTCAAAAACCTAGGGGGGCAAATACGACCTGTCGCCCGAAAGCACTCCGAACTCTTTCCTGAAAAACAACAAGGCACTGCAGCTGTTGCTGATGTGGAACAGGCCAGAGGGACGCTCCAGAATGTTGAGCAGGGAAAGAAAACCAGGTGGTCAGGAGGCGGGCCAGGGGCCTGGGAGCCAGCTGGGTGGAGGCAGGTGGGAACTGAGGGAAGGACAGGAAGCTCTGGAGAAACTAAGGAAGGTTCTGGAGAAGGAAAGGGGGCCCGACAGGCCCAAAGATTTTGAGAAAAGATGGCTTGGGGCCTGGGGTGTGCGCGGCTGAGGGGAAGCAAAAGCGGGGTTGGTGTCTGAGACTACAGAAAAGGTGGGGACCCTGGAGGGGCCCAGAGAGGGCAGCGAGGATGACTAGGATGTTTACTGCGGGTGTGCACAGTCAAAGGACACACAAGATCTCGAAGTGGTCAGGAAGGGATACAAGGGTCAGAAAGAACTTGGGGGGTTGGCAAGAGATGGTCCAGGAATGGGTGAGCAGGAGGGGACTGTCCAAGGAGCCCTGGGGCAGATTCTGAGAGGGCAGCGAGGATGGGGGCCGTGGAGGGGCATGGAGGGTGGTGCTCCTGGCAGTGGCAGGCAGACAGGTGCCAGGGTGGGGCCAGGGAGAATGGAGCGGCTGGGAGGGTGGAGAGCACCAGCGCGGATGGGGCACCCAAATGGACCAGGGAGGATGGGGCATCTGGCAGGGATGGGGGTGCGCAGGGGCCAGGGGAGCAGACAAGAGGCCCGAGGAGGATCCCAAAGGGGCGGGGAGGATGAGGGCCAGGGACGCGCAGGGGAGGGCACGGAGTGCCCAGCAGGGATTGGGAAGGTCGGGTGCGCGGCAGGGTGCTGGGAGGGGGCGCAGCGGCAGCGGAACTCACTCGAAGACGAAGAAGAGGCCGGTGGTGGTGAGGATGAGCAGCAGCGTGAGCGCGAAGACGCCGCCGTGGCCGGCCAGCATGAGGCGGCCGCCGCAGTAGAAGCGATTGCGGCCCGGGAACACCTCCCACTTGCGCCGTGGGCGCCGGCCGAGGCTCCCGCTCCCGCTCCCACTGCCGCTGCCACTGCTGCTCCAGCGAGGCGGGGCGGGGGTGGCAGGCGGCGCGGGCCCAGGGCCCGGGGTTGGGGGCGCGGCGGGGCCGGGGCGGCGCGCCCCCGGGGAGGCGGGCAGCGGGGCGGCCCCGGGGCTGATCTGCTGGTACTCGCAGTCCTTCATGCGGCCGGCCGCAGGCCTCGGCTCCGCGCCCAGCGGGCCGGCCGGGCCGCTCCGGGACCGGGCCGAGCAGCGGAGGTGGCAGCGGCGGCGCGCGCGGCGCTCGCTCGCTCACTCACTGGGGCGGCCCAGCCGCCGCTCCGCCCCCGGCCCGCCGCTACCGCCCGCCGTGGCCTCCCGCCGCAGCGCCCCCTCCGCCTGGGCCCGGGATGGCGCTCGGCAGGAGGACCAGCACTGACCCGCGGCGGGACCCCGCAGGTCTGCGGCGCTCCCAGTCTCCCTTTTCCCTTCTGCACAAAGAGGAGGCCAGCAGACGCGCACTCGAGGGCTCTTTCTGTTCTCCGAGCAAGCCGTTTGCTGGGCGTCCACTGTGTACCAGGCACTGTGCCATGTGCTGAGATTCAGGTGGTGGACTTCGTGATCTCCTGGCAGTCTGTGATTCCTCAGGCTTCGCCCATCTCTGAGGGCCGAACTAACAGGCATTTGCAGAGGCAGGCAGGCGCGGGGAGGTGGGGTACACGATTTGCTTTGAAAGCCAGGGCCTCTTCTACCTTGAAGTCCAGAGTGCCCACTGTGGGTGTGTGGCACACCCTCTGGCCTCGTTCACCAAGTTCTGTGTCCTGGGCCCAGGCCCAGAGTTTCCTAGGTAGCACATAATGTAGGGGTCATGCCTGAGAGCCCCAGTGTTTTTTCAGGAATTCTGGGTGTATTCATTTTCTACTGTTGTGTAACAAGTTACCACAAATATAAGGCTTAAAACAAACATTATTGGCCAGGCGCAGTGGCTCACGCCTGTGATCTCAGCACTTTGGGAGGCCGAGGTGGGCGGATCACGAGGTCAAGAGAGACCATCCTGGCCACATGGTGAAACCCTGTCTCTACTAAAAATAAAAAAATTAGCTGGGCATGGTGGCCCTGCGCCTGTAGTCCCAGCTACTCGGGAGGCTGAGGCAGGAGAATTGCTTGAACCCGGGAGGTGGAGGTTGCAGTAAGCCGAGATCGTGCCATTGCACTCCAGCCTGGTGATAGAGTGAGACTCCGTCTAAAAAAAAACCAAAAAACCAAACATTATCTAACAGGTTCCAAGTCAGGAGCCCAGGAACAGCTTAGCTGGGTCTTCTGCTTAGTCTCACAAGGCTGCAATCAGGCTGCATTCTCATCTGGAAACTCAGCTGGGGAAGAATCCACTTGCAAGCCCATTTGGGTCACTGGCAGAATTAATTTCCTTGCAACTGTATAATTGAGGAGGGCCTGGGACTTTTGCTGGGTGTCCGCTGGAGGCCTCCCTCAGGATCGAAAAGCCACCTGCAGTTCCTAGAGATTATCACATTTCCTTGCCATGCAGGTTTCTCCTACATAGCCACTTAATTTCTTGAAACTGACAATGAGGGTCTCTAGCTCCAGACTGTGAAGCTAGAGTTTTATATAACTTACTATATATGTGACAGAGTGACATCCCATCATCATTGCCGTCTCCCATGAAAGCAAGGCACAGGAGCCATCTGCACTCAAGAAAAGGGAATCACACAAGATGTAAATACCAGGAGGCAGGAATCACCGGGGGTTAGCTTAGGGTGTGTCTGTCACACTGGGGTTACTGTAAAACCTAAGGAAAAGTGTAAGGAAAAAGAGAACTGGAGACTAGGAGAAAGTAAAAAAGAAAGTAAAATTATACAATGGGGAGGAGCAGGAAGCCAACAACAGTGACCTTAAGGATCAATAATTGATATATGTGCCAAAGGCTGCTGAGCTGTGCCTTTGGTGCCACAGGCTCTCAATTTGATGAGCCCCACCTTGAGCGAACCACATGGTGAGCTTCCTCCCTTTTTGCTCCTTGGCTGTGGAACAAAGTCACAAAACTAGACATACTGGTTCCAGTACAAATTCCTGTGGTCCCGCCTTAACTGGGTCCTCTTGCAACCTGAAACCTTTTCTTTTTTCCTCGTCACTTTATAGAAACCAAAGCAATTCTACTTGATTTTCAGTTTACCTCCTCCTATCTCATAATTTCTCTTTATTTGCATCTATCCTTTCTTTATCCCTTCTTCTTATCTTAGAAGATGTGGGCCTCCTTCTGCCCATGGCCAACCCTCCACTCATATCCTTTTTTAATTTTATTTTTTATTTTTTTGAGATGGAGTTTCGCTCTTGTCATCCAGGCTGGAGTGCAATGGCATGATCTCTGCTCACTACAACCTCTGCCTCCTGGGTTCAAGTGATTCTTCTGCCTCAGCCTCCCAAGTAGCTGGGATTATAGGCATGTGCCACCACGCCCGGCTAATTTTTGTATTTTTAGTAGAGACGGGGTTTCACCATGTTGGCCAGGCTGGTCTCAAACTCCTGACCTCAGGTGATCTGCCCATCTCTGCCTCCCAAAGTGTTGGGATTACAGGTGTGAGCCACCGCTCCTGGCCTCCTTTTTTTTTTTTTTTTTTAAGTAAGGCTGATGGAACTCCATTTTATTTATTTATTTAAGCCTAATAGAACTCCAAACTCATGTCCTATCTCTCTTCCTGTTCACTGATACTGCAAACACATGCTCAATTCTGTATCAATTAAAAAGCAAGGCTGGGCACAGTGCTCACATCTATAATGTCAGCATTTTGGGAGGCCAAGGTGGGAGGATTGCTTGAACCCAGGAGTTCAAGACTAGCCTCAGCAACATTACGAGATGCCATCTCTACAAAAATAATTAAAAATTAGCTGGATGTGGTGGCAGGCACCTGTAGTTCCGGCTACTTGGAAGGCTGAGGTGGGAGGTTTGCCTGAGTCCAGGAAGTCAAGGCTGCAGTGAGCTGTGATTATGCCACTGCACTCCAGCCTGGTGACAGAGCGAGACCCTGTCTCAAAAAAAAAAAAAAAAAAAAAAAAAAGGCTGGACATGGTGGCTCACATCCCAGCACTTTGGGAGGCCGAGGCGGGTGGATCACGAGGTCAGAAGTTCGAGACCAGCCTGGCCAACATGGTGAAACCTCATCTCTACTAAAAAAATACAAAAAAATTAGCTGGGCGTGGTGGCATGCGCCTCTAATTCCAGCTACTCGGGAGGCTGAGGCAGGAGAATTGCTTGAACCTGGGAGGCGGAGATTGCAGTGAGCCGAGATCACACCATTGCACTCCAGCCTGGGCGACACAGCAAGACTTCGTCTTGAGAAAAAAAGAAAAGAAAACCCTAAAAAACCCAATGGAGCTTCCCATGGTTGGCTACATTCTCACCTTAGTTCAGGTTTATCTTTCTTATTATCATTAGGATCATATTAAAGAGTTGCTATCAGGCTGGGCATGGTGGCACATGCCTGCCATCCCAGCACTTTGGGAAGCTGAGGCAGGCAGATGGCTTGAGATCAGGAGTTCGAGATCAGCCTGGGCATCATGGCAAAACCCCTTATACCCTATGATTTCCTAACTTTTTACAATTTGGTCCCTGTTTACATCACTCCCCTAAAACTTATCTTCAATGTCACCAATGAGCCATTTAATGTAGTACAAACTTCTTGTTCTCACCAATACCTATAGTTCCCAGCTTCTTTAACAGATGGATGTGGTCATGCGAATGAATTCTAGCTAGTGGAAGTGACAGGTACTACTCCCAGGATGGCCCATAAAACTCCCAGATGCTGATTCTTGCTCTCCTTCCTATCTGCTAGCAGAGTAGAGGAGATTCTGAGACCCTAGAAGAGGGTGGAGCCACAAGATGGAAGGAATTTGGGTCCCTGCATAATTGTGCAGAGCAGAACTTTCCTCTACTATGACTAACATATTAAACACTGAGGAGAGCAAGAAATACAGTTTTGTTGTATAAGCCAATGAATTTGAGAGGTTGTTTACTAAGCAATTAACTGATCCTTATTAATACAGAAAGTTGTATCAGGAGTGGGATGTTGATATAATAAAAACACACATATGTGGCACTGAATTAATGGCCAGACAGTAGATTACTGCCTGATCTTTAATTCAGTGCCATATATTGGATTAAGTAAAGCAGGCTGGATGGCTGGAGATCTCTATTATGCTGTAGCAAAATATTTGGTGAAATTGTCATCTTCAATAATGTGGAAGGTAGATGCTATGCCCACTCACCCTGCAACTATAAGGGAAGAGTTGGAAAAAGTCAGAGTAGGATATGGTTGGCCACTATTGGGGTCTGAATCAGTCAGACTCTAGTCAGGAGACAGAAACCATCCCAGTTGTTTGAACAGAAATAATTTACTATAAAGAAGTGGCCAGGCGCAGTGGCTCACACCTGTAATCCCAACACTTTGGGAGGCTAAGGCGGAAGGATCACAAGTTCAGGAGTTCAAGACCAGCCTGGCCAACGTAGTGAAACCCCATCTCTACTAAAAATACAAAAATTAGCCGGGCATGGTGGCACACACCTGTAGTCCCAGCTACTCGGGAGGCTGAGGCAGGAGAACTGCTTGAACCCTGGAGGTGGAGGTTGTGGTGAGCCGAGATCGCGCCACTGCACTCCAGCCTAGGCAACAGAGTGAGACTCTGTCTCAAAAAAAAAAAAAAGAATTATTTGCAGCCTGGACAACATGGTGAAACCCTATCTCTATTAAAAAAAAAACAACAAAAAAAATAATTTAGCTCAACATGGTGGTGTGTGCCTGTGGTCCCAGTTACTCAGGAGGCTGAGGCAGAGGGATAGCTTGAGCCCAGGAGGTGGACGTTGTAGTAAGCCATGATCCCACCACTGCACTCTAGACCTTGTCTCAAAAAAAAAAAAAAAAAAAAAAAAAAAAAGAATGACTTGAACTGAGTTCCTTGAGCAAAATAAAATTATAAATAAATAATTGTCAATCTATATAAAAAGTTAGGGCTGGGCGTGGTGGCTCACACCTGTAATCCAACCACTTTGGAAGGCCAAGGTGGGAGTATTGCTTGAATCCAGGGATTCAAGACTAGCCTGGGCAACACGGGATACTATGTCTCTACAAAAAATTTAAAAATTATTCAGGCCTGGGCCGGGTGCAGTGGCTCAAGCCTGTAATCCCAGCACTTTGGGAGGCCGAGACGGGCAGATCACGAGGTCAGGAGACCGAGATCATCCTGGCTAACACGGTGAAACCCTGTCTCTACTAAAAAATACAAAAACTTAGCTGGGCGAGGTGGCGGGCACCTGTAGTACCAGCTACTTGGGAGGCTGAGGCAGGAGAATGGCGTGAACCCGGGAGGCAGAGCTTGCAGTGAGCTGAGATCCGGCCACTGCACTCCAGCCTGGGCAACAGAGCGAGACTCCGTCTCAAAAAAAAAAAAAAAAAAAAAATTATCCGGGCCTGGTGGTGTGCATCTGTAGTCCCAACTATTCAGGAGGCTGATGTGGGAAGACTGCTTGAGCCCAGGATAACTGAAAGGTTACAGTATCAGAGAGGCAGTAACAGCAGGAAGCAGTTAAGAACTCCTTGGCTGAGGGAACAAAGAAAATAGGTTGGAATTATTACAAATTAGAAGCTTAGAGCAGAAACTAAGGAAGAGTGCCAACCAGATGATTTTTTTTTTAAAGAGATGGGATCTTGCTATGTTGCCCAACCTTGAGGGTAGTGGCTATTTATAGGCATGACCTTAGCACACTACCAGCTTCGAAATCCTGGGCTCAAGCTATCCTTCCCTCTCAGCTTCCTGACTGGTTGGTTCTATAGGTGCACGCCACTGCACACAGCAATGCTGGTGTCTTTGAGGGGAGGCATGATAAACTTGGTTCTGCAATCGGAAATACCTGCAAACTAAATTCGGCTCTACTGCAGAAAAGTACTACTTCTGTCAGGGTGAAGGAGCACTGTTAGGTTCACTCTCAAAGGAACTGAAAGTAATAGAAGGAGCCAATATCTTCGTCTCTTCCAGCTCTGTGGTATCCCTCTAGTGCCCATTAGCAGAGCCAAACAGATGTAGCTGGTAAAGCAGAAGTGTGTCTTACAGAGCCCCAGCCTCAGTAACTCAAAGCTGAGTATAGACAGGCCGGTTTGGAGCTCAGGTAATAATACTGGGCACAGTCCACCTCTTTGGCTACTCAGCATCCACATGCACTTGCCTCTACATTTTTTCTTTTTTTGAGATGGAGTCTTGACCTATCTCCCAGGCTGAAGTGCAATGGCGCAATCTCAGCTCACTGCAACCTCTGCCTCCTGGGCTCAATCGATTCTCCTGCCTCAGCCTCCCGAGCAGCTGGTGCCCACCACCAAACCTGGCTAATTTTTGTATTTTTAGTAGAGATGGGGTTTCACCACGTTGGCCAAGCTGGTCTCGAACTCCTAACCTTGTGATCCACCCACCTTGGCCTCCCAAAGTGCTAGGACTACAGGAGTGAGCCACCGTTGTCAGCCTGCCTCTATATTTTTGAACCTCCATACAACAAGGCAACTCTAGTCTTCCACCTAACAAGGTGCAACTATGCAACTATCTTTTGTACAAGTACATTCTCACCCACTCCACCAAAATGAAGAATTGCGGAATCTCTTTTTTTTTTTGGAGACAGAGTCTCGCTCTGTTACTCAGGCTGGAGTGCGGTGGTGTGATCTCAGCTCATTGCAACCTCTGCCTCCTAGGTTGAAGTGATTCTCCTGTCTCAGCCTCCCAAATAGCTGGGACTACAAGCACATGCCACCATGCCTGGCTGACTTTTTCTTTTAGACAGAGTCTCACTCTGTCACCCAGGCTGGAGTGCAGTGGCCCGATCTTGACTCACTGCAACCTCCGCCTCCCGGGTTCAAGCGATTCTTCTGACTCAGCCTCCTGAATAGCTGGGACTATAGGTGTGTGCCACCACGCCCAGCTAATTTTTGTATTATTAGTAGAGACGGGGTTTCTCCATATTGGCCATGCTGGTCTCAAACTCCTGACCTCATGATCTGCCCGCCTTGGCCTCCTAAAGTGCTGGGATTACAGGCATGAGCCATCATGTCGGCCTTCTTCTTCTTTCTTTTTTTCTTTTTTGAGATGAGTCTCACTCTGTTGCCCGGGCTGGAGTACAGTGGTGTGATCTCAGCTCACTGCAACCTCCGCCTCCTGGGCTCAAGCAATTCTCCTGCCTCAGCCTCCTGAGCAGCTGGGATTACAGGCATCTGCCACCACGCCCAGCTAATTTTTGTATTTTTAATAGAGATGGGGTTTCAGCATGTTGGCCAGGCTGGTCTGGAACTCCCGACCTCAACTGATCTGCCCGCCTCAGCCTCCCAAAGTGCTAGGACTACAGGCATGAGCCACAGCGCCTGGCCAGAAATGCGGAATCTCAACAGTCATTGTATCTGTCGCTGGGATATGTTAATAACTCCTCAAAATCAATCACATTCCTGTCTGGAAACACTGTTACTTAAAACTGAATTGTAAAGTTAAACAAAATTTGCATAAAATAATAAAAGGAAGGAGGAGAGAAAATTATATACATGTATTTATATATTCATATATGTGTATGTATAACTACAAATTATTTGTAAATATATTTATCTTATATTTATTATATAATTAAAAAAATTTTTTTTTTGGTAGAGATAGGGTTTCACCATGTTGTCCAGGCTGGTCTTGAACTCCTGGGTTCAAGCAACTCACCCACCTTGGCCTCCCAAAGTGCTGGGATTACAGGCGTGAACCACCATGCCTGGCCTATAATTATTACTTTTTTTTTTTTTTTTTTTGAGGCAGTCTTGCTCTGTCGCCAGGCTGGCGGGCAGTGGCGTGATCTTGGCTCACTGCAACCTCTGCCTCCCAGGTTCAAGCAAGACCCTCAGCCTTCCAAGTAGCTAGGACTACAGGCGTGCGCCACCACACCCAGCTAATTTTTATATTTTTAGTAGAGACAGAGTTTCACCATGTTGGCCAGGCTGGTCTCGAACTCCTGCTCTCAAGTGATCCGCCTACCTTGGGCTCCCAAAGTGCTGGGATTACAGGTGTGAGCCACCGTGCCCAGCTAATTTACAGAATTTTGGACCACCAGATAGTTCCCCGAAGTAGCAGGCCCATGAATTTTTGTGGTATTTCCCTCCCATTCTTTATTTCACATTTTACTAAGGCATCTAAAAGTACTTTCTACTTCTTTGTTACATGCTAGGTCAAGATAATCAAGGTCTCTGTGGACTACATTATGACAGAGAACCAAGGAGTTGACACAAACTTGAGGCAAGACTGTGCAAGTGTACTCTGGGCTCCAAAATGTAAAAGCAAATGGCTTCTGGTCCCTCCCTCTCTCCCTCCTTTCCTTCCTTCCTTCCTTTTTTCTTTTTTTGAGATGGAGTCTCACCGCACTCTCACCCAGGCTGGAGTGCAGTGGCGAGATCTCAGCTCACTGCAACCTCTGCCTCCCACGTTCAAGCGATTCTCCTGCCTCAGCCTCCCAAGTAGCTGGGATTACAGGCACCCACCACCATGCCCAGCTAATTTTTTGTATTTTTAGTAGAGACGGGCATTTCACCATGTTGGCTAGGCTGGTCTCAAACTCCTGACCTTGTGATTTACCTGCCTTAGCCTCCCAAAGTGCTGGGAGGTGTGAGCCACTGCGCCCCGCCTTCTTTCTTTCTTTCTTTTTTTGAGATGGGGTTTCACTCTTGTCGCCTAAGCTGTAGTGCAATGGCGTGATCTTGGCTCACCGCAACCTCCGCCTCCCAGGTTCAAGCGATTCTCCTGCCTCAGCCTCCCGAGTAGCTGGGACTACAGGCCTGCACCACCTCTCCTGGCTAATTTTGTATTTTTAGTAGAGACGGCGTTTCTCCATGTTGGTCAGGCTGGTCTCGAACTCCCGACCTCAGGTGATCCACCTGCCTTGGCCTCCCAAAGTGTTGGGATTACAGGCATGAGCCATTGTGCCCAGTGGCTTCTGGTATTTCTTACAAACTATATGGAGGAAAAAAATTATGTGCCAGGTCAACAGCTGAACACCAAATGCCAGGTGCACTGCTACAACTGGAACAGCAGCTGTAATTGGAGTTATTTTTTGATAAAATTTATTATACTTTTTTTTGGAGACAGGGTCTTACTCTGTTGCCCAGGCTGGAGTGCAGTGGTACGAACATGGATCAATGTAGCCTCGACCTCCTGGGCTCAAACAATCTTGCCACCTTAGCCTCCCAAGTAGCTGGGACTACAGGTGTGTACCACCATGCCTGACTACTTTTTAAATTTTTTGTAGAGACAGGATCTCCATATGTTGCCCAGGGTGGTCTTGAACTCCTGGGCTCAAGTGATCCTCCTGCATCAGCCTCCCAAAGTGCTGGGATTACAGGTATAAGTCACTGCGCTTGGCCACTTTTTTTTTTATGACAAGCACTAGGGTCTTGCTATGTTGCCCAGGTTCAAGTGCCGTGGCTATTCACAGGTGCTATCTCAGGATTGATCATCACAGGAGTTTTGACCTGCTCCATTTCTGACTTGGGCTGGTTCACCCCTCCTTAGGCAAACTGGTGGCCCCTTGCTCCCCGGAGATCACCATATTGATGCCAAACTTAGTGCAGACACCCAATCAGAATAGCGCAGTATAGCTCAGAACTCCTGAACTCAAGCAATCCTCCTGCCTCAGCCTCCTGAGCATCTGGGACTACTTCCATTCTCCAAGATCCAGTTGCCTTATTTATTGTCCAAACATGTGTGTTAAATAGGAAAATGACATCACCTTAGCATCTTTCAATCTTTGATGGTGACACTAAAATCTGCAACTCCCCCAACGTATTAGTCAGCTAGGACTGCCAGAACAGAATGCCACAGGCTGGGTGGTATGAAGAACAGAAATTTATTTTGTCACAGTTCTAGAGGCTGGAAGTCCAAGATCAAGGTTGGTTTATGGTGAGACCTCTCTATGGCTTGCAGATGACAGCCTTCTTACTCTGTTTTCACATGGCCTTTTTTTCTGTACACAGATACTCCGAGTGTTTCTTCCTCTTCTTTTTTTTTCTTTTCTTTTCTTCTTTTTTTTTTTTTT
>NC_037668.1:54085006-54242631 GCF_003255815.1 Theropithecus gelada | reverse complement strand
TTTTTTTTTTAAACACTGTCTGGCTCTGTTGCCCAGGCTGGAGTGCAGTGGCACGATCTCAGTTCACTGCAACCTCTGCCTCCTGGGTTCAAGTGATTTTCATGCCTCAGCCTTTCAAATAACTGGGATTACAGGCACGTGCCACCATGCCCGGCTAATTTTTGTGTTTTTAGTAGAAATGGGATTTTGCCATGTGGCCCAGGCTGGTCTCAAATTCCTGGACTCAAGTGATCAGCCTGCATTGGCCTCCCAAAATGCTAGGATTACAGGCATGAGCCACCGTGCCTGGCCTAAAGATGCAATCTTTCTAAGGCAAATATCAGGTTAAGAGTGTGGCCTTCATGGCCAGGTGCAGTGGTGGCGTGTGCCTGTAGTTCCAGCTACTTAGGGGGCTGAGGTTGAAGGAATGCTTGAGCCTGGGAGGTTGAGGCTACAATGAGCTGTCATCACACCACTGCACTCCAGCCTGGGTGACAGCATGAGACGCTGTCTCAAAAAAAAAAAAAAAAAAAAAGAGCAAAAACTATAAAACTCTTAGAAGAAAACATAAGGAGAAAACTTCATGACATCAGATTTGACAATGATTTTGAAAAAGCAACCCATAGAATAGGAGAAAATTTTGCAAATCATGTATCAGATAAGGGATTAATACCTAAAATATATAAAGAACTCCAACAACTCAACAACAATAAAAAAAAACCCCAAAACAGGTAAGGTTATGAATAGATATTTCTCCAAAGACATACAAGTAGCCAATAAGCACATGAAATGATACTCAATACACAATTTAAATCAAAACGCCACTTTACACTCACCGAGGTGGCTAGTATTAAAAAACAGAAAATAACAAATGTTGGTGAGGATATACAGAAATTGGAACCCTTTTGCATTGCTGGTGGGAATGTAAAATGTTGCACCTGCTATCGAAAACAGTATGGCCATTCTTCAAAAAAGCAGACATGGAACTACCATATAATCCAGCAATTCTACTTCTGGCTGTATACACAAAAGAACTGAAAGCAGAGACTTGAACAGATATTTTTATTTTTTTATTTTTATTTTATTTTATTTTTTTGAACAGATATTTTTATATCTGTTATATAAAATGTTCATAACAGCACTATTCATTACAGCCACAAGGCGGAAGCTATCCAAGTGACCACTGACAGATGAATTGATAAACAAGATGTAGTACAATGGAATATATCCTGAAAAAGAGATTCTGATGCAAGCTACAATATGGATGAACCCTGAAGACCTTATGCTAATTGAAATAAGCCACACACAAAAGGACAAATATTTTATGATGCCACTTATATGAGGTACCAAGAGTAGTCAAATTTATAGACAGAAAGTAGAATGGTGGTTGCCAGGGGTTGGAGAGCAGGGGGAATGTGAAGTTATTGTTTAATGGGTACAGTTTCAGTTTGGGAAGATAAAAAAGTTCTGGGCCGGGCGTGGTGGCTGACATCTGTAATCCCAGCACTTTGGGAGGCTGAGGTGGGTGGACCACCTGAGGTCAGGAGTTTAAGACCAGCCTGGCCAACATGGCAAATCCCTGTCTCTACTAAAAATACAAAAAATTAGCTGAGTGTGATGGCGGGCACCTGTACTCCCAGCTACTTGGGAGGCACAGGCAGGAGAATCGCTTGAACCTGGGAGGCGGAGGTTGCAGTGAGCTGAGATCGTGTCACTGCACTGCAGTCTGGGCGACAGAACAGGACTCCATCCCCCCGCCAAAAAAAAAAAAAAAAGGTTGGTTGCACAACAATGTGAATGTACTTAATGCTACACAACACTTAAAAAGTTAAGATGGTAACTTTTGTTAGATACATTTTAGTGCATAACATACAGTCTGACTAGTTGAGACTTAAAATAACTTTAGGCTCCCTTGTTTTCACTAGTAGGAAGTGGCTTGGTGAAAGCTGAGCATTTTCCAAGGAGAATGGTCATACTTCCCAAAGCCAATCTCAGATGTGGCCATGAAGGGTAATCAACAAGGAAGAAGTCAGGCAGAGCAATGTGTGCCTGTAGTAGTTGGGGCTACTTGGGAGGATAAGGTAGGCGGATTGCTTGAGTCTAGGACTTTGAGGCTGCAGTGAGCTATGATCCTGCCACTGCACTCCAGCCTGGACAATAGAGTGAGACCCTCTCTCTTCAAAATAAAATTTTAAAAAGGCAAGGAAGAACTTGCTAGAAAGTCACATCCAGGAGCCATGGAGAACAACGGACAAAAGAATCCATCCCAGCCCAGGTACGGCAGCTCACGCCTGTAATCCCAGCACTTTGGGAGGCCAAGGTGGGGGGATCATGAGGTCAGGGGTTCAAGACCAGCCTGGCCAACATAGTGAAATCCCGTTTCTACTAAAAATATAAAAATTAGTTGGGCATGGTGGTGCATGCCTGTAGTCCCAGTTACTCGGGAGGCTGAGGCAGGAGAATCACTTGAACCCGGGAGATGGAGGTTGTGGTGAGCCAAGATCGCGCCACTGCACTCTAGCCTGGGCAACAAAGCAAGACTCCATCTCAAAAAAAAAAAAAAAAAAGTCCATCCCATAACAAAAACAAGGTCTAGGCTGGGTGTGGTGGCTCATGCACATAATCCCAGCACTTTGGGAGACCAAGGAAAAAGGATCGCTTGGGACCAGGAGTTCAAGACCAGCCTGGGCAACATAGCAAGACATTATCTCTATAAAATATGGCAAAAACTAGCCAGGCATGGTGGAATATGCCTGTAGTCCCAGCTACTTGGGAGGGGCTGAGGTGGGAGAATCCCTTGAGCTCAGAAGTTTGAGATTACAGTGAGTTATGATCACACCACTGCCTTCCAGCCTGGGCGACAGAGTGGACCCTGTCTCTAAAAAAAAAAAAAAAAAAAAAAATCACATTCTAATCCAGGAACTCCCTGCAGTCCAGGGAAAGGGGCTTTGACCTGCCTGAGCAGTGGGAATTCAAAACTGCTTTGGACCAGTGACTGTGGCACTTCTTCCATGCTTTCCTTTTCTGAACGGGGGTTTGTATTGAGGTTATCCTTTTCGTGCTCTACCAATGTATACTGGGTATGTTTGTGAAGTGCAGATAACTTGCTTTTTCAGTTCACAAATCACCATAAGGAACCATACTGAAGCTGACTGAGAGACTCTGAGCTGAATACAGTGACTAGATGGGATTTGGGGCTATTTCCCCTGGGCAGGAGTAAGTGTATTCTGTGAAGAAAAACAGGTATTTGGCTCAGAAACACAGACTGTAACATACAATTATCTGTGTTCTCTTCTTGAACTCACAGCCAGACTTCACTTCCCAGTAGGGCTACCAGATATAGCAAATAAAAATATGGGAAGCTGGTTACATTTGAATTTCAATTAAGCAAGGAAGAAATTCTTAGAAGTATGTCCCATGCAATATTTGGAATGTAATTATACTGAAAAATAACTTGTTTACCTGAAATTCAAATGTAACCGGGCATGCTGTATTTTATCTAGGAAACTACTTCCCCACTCCTTTGCGGTTAGACGTGGCCATGTGACTAAGTTCTAGCTAGTGGAATGGAATGATGTGCTGACTCTTCCAGGCTGGCTCCTTAAAACTTTTCTGGGAGTGGAGGACTCTGAGGAGCTAGAGCAGGACAGTCACAAAATGGACAAGACTGGGTCCCCAATAATTGGGCGGAACAGACCTCCCTTCCTAAACCTGCACTAGACTATGAAGTAAAAAAGAAAGGAACTTTTATTATTAAGCCACTGAGTTTTGGCAGTTGTTTGGTATCACAGTTAGCCTACCTTGGATAATATCCCTAATCCCTAAATTCGATAGTTTTTCTCATCCTTTCCTTAACAGCATATGACCCTGCTAACCATTTCTTTCTTCGTGAAACTTTTTTCTTGAGACAGGGTCTCACTCTGTCACCCAGGCTGGAGTGCAGTGGTGTGATCATTGCTCACTGCAACCTCGACCTCCTGGAATCAGGTGACCCTCCCACCTCAGTCCCCCGAGTAGCTGGGACTATAGATGCCCACCAGGATGCCTGGCTAATTTTTGTATTTTTTGTAGAGATGGGGTTTCACCATGTTGCCTAGGCTGGTCTCAAACTCCTGGGCTCAAGCAATCCACCCACCTCAGCATCCCAAAGTGCTAGGATTACAGGCATGAGCCACTGTGCCTGGCCTTGAAACTCTCTTTTCCGTCAATGATAGAATTTGTTTCTGGTCCTTTAATGACAATAATGGTAATAAAATGGCTACCATTCATGAAGTTCTTGCCATACAGGCATTGTGCTTTACCTTCATGTGCTAGCATAGTGCTTTACCTTCATGACTGCCCACGTGGTAGATGCTATCACCCCCACTGTAGATGAGAAAACAGGCTTACAGAGGTTGAGCCACCTACCCAAACTCTTTCAGCCCCTCCCTCTTCTCTCTCCACACTCTTTTTTTGACAATTCCATCCAATAGCATGGCTGCTGTAATAACTGTGCCTGTGTGCATGGTTCCCTGACCACTCTCTTGGTCTCCAGTTCCACATTTCTTGGCACATAAATGTGCTGCTTGGCATTTTGGACCCAACATGTCCAAAATGCAGCTATTCCTTTGTTAGCACTGTTCTCAACACTTTTCATACGGTGACATTTAATTCCCACCACTACCCTATGAGATGTTATTATCTATGAGCTAGATATTATTATCTACATTTTACAGATGAATAAACTGAGGCTTAGAGAGTCAGTATCTGGCTCAAGTTTACACAGCTAGTACACACTAGAGCTGGGCTTGGGGCTGATTTCAAAGCCTAGATTAAGACCTCAGCTCCACTCACACTGGGCTCTCCCTGTCCTATCCTGTTCCACTTCCTGCCTTCTATATTCACTCTCTACCCTGAACTTTCAAATCCTACCTATCCTTCAAAGTCTAGCTCAACTATCATTTGTCCATGAAGTCTTTTCAGGTATCCCAAGCTGGAAGGGATCTCCATCTTGTGTGAACTTACAGAGTACATGCTCTGTGCCTCACTTACCTTTTCCTTTCCTTTTTTTTTTTTTTTTTTGAGACGGAGTCTCGCTCTATCACCCAGGCTGGAGTGCAGTGGCCGGATCTCAGCTCACTGCAAGCTCCGCCTCCCGGGTTCATGCCATTCTCCTGCCTCAGTCTCCCGAGTAGCTGGGACTACAGGCACCAGCCACCCCGCCCGGCTAGTTTTTTTGTATTTTTTTAGTAGAGAATGGGGTTTCACCGTGTTAGCCAGGATGGTCTCGATCTCCTGACCTCGTGATCCGCCCGTCTCGGCCTCCCAAAGTGCTGGGATTACAGGCTTGAGCCACCGTGCCCGGCCTCACTTACCTTTCTCTAAGGGCACAAGTAAAACTTGAATTCATTCTAATCATAAAAAGTTCAAGTAGGGCTGGGCACGGTGGCTCATGCCTGTAATCTCAGCACTTTGGGAAGCCGAGGCGGGCGGATCACGAGGTCAGGAGTTTCAGACCAGCCTGGCCAACATGGTGAAACCCCCCGTCTCTACTAAAAAATACAAAAATTAGCTGGGCGTGGTGGCGGGCACCTGTAATCCCAGCTACTTGGGAGGCTGAGGCAGGAGAATTACTTGAACCGGGGAGGCGGAGGTTGCAGTGAGCTGAGATTGCGCCACTGCACTCCAGCCTGGGTGACAGAGCAAGAATCCGTCTCAAAAAAAAAAAAAAAAGTTCAAGTAGTGAGATATAGAGCAAGAAGTTTAAGTGTCCTTTCACTCCCGAGAATTTATTGCTTTCTGCCTTGATTAATGTTTCTGTGTCTGCTAGCAACTCTATTAGACAGATACATGAGGACAGGAGGCATAGCTGAGTCATCTTTATTCCCCTAAAATAGGCATCAATAAACAATTACTGAAAGAATCAATCAGTTTCAAACCCCTTGAGCCTGCACATATTACACTTTTAGACGTCAGTGAGAGGGTCTGTTCAAGAAAAGTGACATTTTTCCAGGAGGACTGGTAAAGGTATGTCAAACACTCTGTCTCCTCCCACCTTCATTAAAGAACAAAAAAAAAAAGCATCTACTTCTAGGTACATGAGGCGTCTGGTTTCTGTTTTAGCAGGGTCTCAGAAGGAAATGACTTTTCTCTGAAACTGTAGACACCCCACCTAGCTGTGGCATTGTTAGGCCTCAGGGTAAACAGGAAACTTCCTGCCTTGGGCCCTTCATGTCCTTCTCCCAGACTATTAAAGAGACTGTTAATAGGATGGTAAAAGGACAGCTGCTGGTCATAAAATCAGCCCATTCCTTAGATCCTCAGAGAACAACTAAATCCCTGCAAGGTCAGAGAGAAAACCTTGTCCAGCTCACACCAGGTGCGCCTACCTAGCTGGGCTCCTGTTACAGGGTTTCTGGGCATGATGAGATCTACTGTGAAGGTTAAGCTGAGACTGCCAGAGCAGTGACATCACACCTACTCTGTGGGGTCTGAGTCACCTTTTCCAGTAGAGGAATAATCAGTCCTGATTATCCCCCAAAAGGAGGCAAAGAGGAGAGCGAAGAGCCCAGTGCTCCTACCTCGGCAATGAAGAGCTGAAACAGGACCCCAACACTTCCTGCACACAAGGTGGAAGTGTCTGGATTTGCAGCTGTTGGCAAGGAGAAAGGGATCAGTTTCTGCCAACTAACTGGAGGGACACTAGGGCAGGGGTGATCATCGTTTGCCAAGAAGGGCACTCGGTGTCTTGGCAGAAGGCAGAGGGCTGCCCCGATCTGTGTGTACATTTTCAGAAGCATTTGACTCTGGACCAAATTCTCTCAGCTGTGCTAGTGCTGTGGCGATGGATGGGAAATGCTTATTGGCCAGGCTGACCAGAAGCTCCAACAGAGGGTACTGGGGCTCAGCCAGGAGCTTCCCTTCAGCTGGCAAGTTTAGCTTTCTGTCACGGTCAAAGGGAGTGTGTCAAAATTCCAATTCTCGAGGCTCTCTAGAAGCTGCTTAGGATTACCCATCTGTTTTGAAGAGTTTCTGCTTACTGGATTTTTTGGCTTAAATGGGAAATAAAAGAGGTGATGGATGATACAGAGCCAAACTCTCATTTGGCTCAAGGAATAGGCAAAGGTAGCTCAGCAGGGGTCAATGATCTTACTTCCATTATAGTGGCAGGCTTATGACCAAACTGGGGCCAGGAAGCAGGGCAAATACCATTTCATTCCACCTTGGACTTAACGTATGATTTACCAATTCCTGCCGCTGTGCTGGCGCCTCTGACCCATGTCGACCGATCAAGTAAGCAGGCACCTGAGAACGGGACAACAGGTGCCTTATCTGCCAGATGTCACTGCTTTCCCTCATTGAAAGGAAAAACCACCTAAGTTACTCCCAAGAGTTGCACTCGGGGGTGGAGGAGGAGTTTCTTCTAATTGCTGAAAACATGAGAACTGGATATTTTCTCCTAAAATCCCACGTTTAAGCCTCTACATTAGCATTTAGACTGGGGCGTTTCTGTTGTTTAAGGCAGTTCTTAAGATCTTAGAGCAGAAAGGGACCTACAAGAGACTGTATGGTTCACCACCACCCCTTGAAGAATATCATCATTTCCCACGGTTTCAGAGATGGTAACTAAGGTTCTGAAAACTCTCCCAAGTCACATGGCTGGTAAATGGGGTTTTATTCAGAGGACTAGAATCCAGGGTTCCTGATGCTTTCTTCTTACCCTTTTTCCCCCAACTGGTTTACATTATTTTAATTTTTTAAAGTTATTTTAGTTTTTGCCACGAGAAGGGAAGAGCATGGAAAGATCTGTATTATTTTTATTTTTTACTTTTTCTGAGACAGAATCTCACTCTGTTGCCCAGGCTGGAGTGCAGTGGCACAAACTTAGCTCACTGCAACTTCCGCCTTCCAAGTTCAAGCAATTCTCATGTCTCAGCCTCCCGAGTAGCTGGGATTATAGGTGTGTACCACCACACCTGGCTCATTTTTGTATTTTTAGTAGAGACGCGGTTTCGCCATGTTGTTCAGGCTGGTCTCGAGCTCCTGGCCTCAAGTGATCTGCCCACCTCGGCATCACAAAGTGCTGGGATTACAGTGTGAGACATTGTGCCCGGCCTGTATTATTTATAAAAAGGTAATTCATTGCATGTATAACTGTAAGAAGTTTAATTTGCATATCTTTGTAAGATTTTTCTCATATAAATAAAAATAAATGCACAAATCATAAAAAAATTCATCAGAAACAATGTCCCATTTGGAAAAAATGGTCCCACTTTACTACTCCCACTACTTTGTTCAGGCCTGTACCATCTTGTGTAGACCGTTACCAGCCTGTCAGCTAAAGCCTTTGATGAAATTTACACTTCAATAAATTGACATTTAAATTTACACACAGGTCAATGGTAGGTTTAAGACTGCCTCTGCTATGTTAATTGACTAGACAGATCCAGGTGTACTTTAAACTTGGAATAAGACAATCTTCACTTACAGAGAAAATAGTTATCTAAAATTTGCCCTCGCCAGGACCAGACGGGGCTCTCTAGTGGCTGACACTTCTCCCATCCCTGACCAACTTTCAAGGAGAAAAAGATAGATTATAAAGGACATAGTAATGATCCCAGGGCAGCACAGGCAGTTCCAATGTGTATTTTTACTTTCAGACCCCTGGGTTAAGTCGGCTTCCAGCCTGTCCCTGGAGAGTCCAGGTCATGTCCAAGGCAGGAAGTTGCAATGTAGGAGTAGTCCCAGGAGCCAGTAAGTCAGGAAGTAGCCTAGAATGTATCGTGTGATTGGAGAACAGGTTTTCCAGCGATACAAAAGTCCCATGATAGGATTTCTGGGGACCTTTTGTCCTGGTGGGGAGTCCTCTGCAACAGGCTTCCAAGGCACAGTCTTTAAGGATCTCAACAGCGGCTCTTGATCCTGAAGCAAGTGAGCTGGAAACCAGTACACAATAGGAGTGGAGGAGCCCAAAAACCTGGTGAGAACCTAGAAATCATGAGAGGGGAATACCCAGACATTTACTGGAATGTCACTAACTCAAATTGGACTAGCCTGGGGACTTCTTCACTGCTGGGTGAACTATGGTCACCCAATGTATTACACTGGTAAAGAAACTGAAAACAGCTTAGGATCCATCTTAGAAAGATGTATGTAACAGCAGACAGGCATCCTCCATGTTACAAATAAACATAGCTACAGACTAATTACATTAATTACTATTAAAATAATGGGCCAATGAATACTAGAAACTCTGTGGGGTCTAATTTTAGCCCAGGGCCTGGACTCTAAACTCTGTGATATTGATTTGGGGCTTGGGAACCTGAGGTGGTTCCCTTATCCCATGGGATGGCAAAGCACAGGGAAACAGGCAGAAGACCCATTGCTTGAACATTCTCTCTCCTACTGGAGTTCAGAAACAAGTTTCCAAATGGTCTCCCTCAGCTAGCCTGGAAACTTTAAGCTTTGCTGGCACTCATTCTGTGATTTAATCTAGCTGAAAACACAGAATGCTACTTTCTATTTTCTCTGTCTCTTATCCATACAGCTTGGAAAAACTTTAGAAACAGCCAATGTGCAACTCCAAGAGGAAGAAACTGTTAAGAAGAGGTCAGCATGGGGAAAAAAGACGTCCCCAGGGTGGTGCCACAGCCAATAACAGAAAATCAGATATAAGATCAAATCCTTCCCATCCTGCTCTATCACCACCGCCACCACCCAAAACATTGGTTAAGGTATCTCCTCTGGAAATTGGGGGACTGCCTGAGTTGAGAAGCTCCAGAAGTCAGCAGTCAAGAAACCAATATGGATATAACTGTATATTAGGAAAAAAGATCCCAATATACAACTGTATAAAAGATTCCTAATATACAGTTATATATATAACTGTATATTAGGAAAAAGAGACATCCTCTGTGCTTATTCTTGTATCTCAGTCCAATCAGGTCCTTTCACAACCTTCGTGTTTTTGCATATGCCCTTCCTTTTACCTAGAATGTTCCTCCTCTGCTTCTTATATGGAAAATCTCATTCTTTAGGACCCAGCTGAAATATGACGCCTTTCTCAAGTACTACAGTGAGTTACCTACTTCTTCTTTGCCTTCATAATACTTTATCTGAGCTTTAAAAAAAAAAAATATCGCTGGGCGCGGTGGCACACCTGTAATCCCAGCACTTTGGGAGGCCGAGGTCAGGAGATCAAGACCATCCTGGCTAACACGGTGAAACCCCATCTCTACTAAAAATACAAAAAATTAGCCGGGCGTGGTGGCGGGCGCCTGTAGTCCCAGATACTCGGGAGGCTGAGGCAGGAGAATGGTGTGAACCTGGGAGGCAGAGCTTGCAGTGAGCCGAGACCGTGCCACTGCATTCCAGCCTGAGCAACAGAGATTCCATCTCAAAAGAAAAAAAAAAAAAAAAAATCTCAGGCTGAGCATGGTGGCTCATGCCTTTAATCCCAGCACTTGGGAGGCTGAGGCGGGTGGATCACTTGAGGTCAGGAGTTCGAGACCAGCCTGGCCAACATGGTGAAACCCCATCTCTACTAAAAATGCAAAAATTAGCTAGGTGTGGTGGCAGGCGCCTGTAATTCCAGCTACTCGGGAGGTTGGAGCAGAAGAATCGCTTGAACCCAGGAGACAGAGGTTGCAGTGAGCTGAGATCGCACCACTGCACTCCAGCCTAGGCAACAGAGCGAGACTCCATCTAAAAAAAATAAAAATAAATAAAGTAAAATAAAACAAATCTCAAAATGGCACTCCCCTTTCTATCCCATTATACTATTATTTTATGTTAAATGTCTGTCCTCCTGTTTATACCATGAGACCCTGTAAGGCAGTAATTTTGTCTTTTTTTTTTTTTTTTTTGAGATAGAGTCTCACTCTGTTGCCAGGATAGAGTGCAGTGATGCGATCTCAGCTCACTGCAACCTCCTGGGTTCAAGCAATTTTCTGCCTCAGCCTCCCGAGTAGCTGGGATTACAGGTGCCTGTCACCACGCCCAGCTAATTTTTGTATTTTCAGTAGAGACGAGGTTTCACCATTTTGGCCAGGCTGGTCTTGAATCCCTGACCTCGTGATCTACCCGCCTTGGCCTCCCAAAGTGCTGGGATTATGGGTGTGAGCCACCACACCCAGCAGTAATTTTGTCTTATTCATGTTTCATCCTTAGAGGTCTGACCCAGGGTCTGGCACAAAGAATACCCCTAAATAGTCATTGAATGAATAAATTCAGTATGGATCACTCAAATGGGAGATGTTAGCTGCCTTCCCTGTCCTTGGCCAAGGGGTTTTGCCTGTATTCACATCTTTATCCCAGTCAGGAATCCACCTCACCTGAACATGCATGCACAGACCTCCAAACAGCAGCAGCACTGCAGCGTGGACCAGGTACACAAACACCTTAGGACTGAGGAATCCAAGATCGGGCTTCTCTAGGGTCTTATTGTTCTTGCTCCTTTGCAGCCCAAGTGTAAGGCAGAGCCAAGGGTGGGTGGTCACGTATGTCCAAGTTGCCCAGACAACCAGTATAGCCACTGGTGCAGCCAGTAGAAAATTGGGCACCTGCCTGAGCTTGTAGTATTTCAAAAAGCCAACATTCCAGTAGACATCCTGGATATAGCTGTATATTAGTGGAACATCCCAGAAGCACCAAGGTGGTTCATTTCCCTCTGCAATCCGGTAGCCCTTGTCTACGGCTAACTGTACCAAGGGCTCAGGAATGGGGCGGGCTGAGCCTGGCAGACAGAATTGGGTGTAGGCATAATACTGAAAGAGGGCAAAGGGAAGGCCAAGTGTGAACACCGACAGAAACAGAGAGGCCATCAGCTTAAAGAGCTGTCTCAGGGGATTCAGCATCGTAAGAGAAGAGAAAAAGCCTTGGCACTGAGAATGCATGAGGAAGCCAACACTGACCAACCCATTGGAGCGTACCCCAGTGGCAATGGCAAAGAGGAGTCCACTAGTCCAGACTCGGCCCCTCTCCAGCTGCCCCATGGCACTGAATGTCAGGAGGGCAAACAAAGCTTCTGAGTAACCAGCTGCCAGGAAGACATTGGCAGGGCTGAGGCAGAAGAGCAGAGCTGCATAAAAGGCCTGGCGGGGACAGTGCAAAACCAGACAACCCAGGTCATGAAGTGCAACTGCAGCCAACATGAAGAACAAGAAATTGAGTGATGCTACTGAAATCAGCAGGCAACTGCGCAGAGTCAGTAACCCCCGTAAGGGTCGCAACAGTTCGGTCCCCACCATCAGGGCCAAGGGGAAACCAGGAAAGAAGGCGAAGTTGTGCTCATACAGGTAGCCATGCTCAGCAATGAACAAGAAGTGTTCAGCATCCCAGCGAGACAGGCCACCCAGAAGACCATCCACAAGTTGGTCCACAAAGCCTGAGGGGGCCAGGCGAGGAGGAGAGAAGGCTTCTGCATGGTGATCTGGGATGATGGCATTGAAGAGGGCCTGTGGAGTAAAGAAAAACCAGGATTTTGGTTGAGTAACTGGAAGAAAAGAATTGCCATTTAATAAAATGAGGAAGAAGGCCAGGCTCATGCCTGTAATCCCCACTTTGGCAGGCTGAGATGGGAGGATTACTTGAGTCCAGGAGTCCATGACCAGTCTGGGCAACATAGCAAGACCTTGTCCCTATAAAAACTAAAAAAATGTCTCAGCACAGTGGCTCACACCTGTTATCCCAGCACTTTGGGAGGCTGAGGTGGTAGGATCACTTGAGCCCAGGAGTTTAAGACCAGCCTGGGCCAACGTAGCAAGACCTTGTCTCTACTAGAAATAAAAAAATAAAAATTAGCTGGGTGTGGTGGTACATGCCTGTAGTCCCAGCTACTTAGGGGGCTGAGGTGGGAGGACTGCTTGAGCCCAGGAGGTTGAGGCTGCAGTGAGCCGTGATTGTGCCACTGTATTCCAGCCTGGGTGACAGAATGAGACCCTGTTTCAAAAACACTCAGAACTCTTCTTGAGGACTGAACCCTGGACATGTTAACATCTGAAGGTTAGAAAGAGGATGAAAATCCGGTAATGAAGAAAAAAAGGAACAGTCAGTGAGGTGGCAGGGAACCCAGGAGAGCATTAGAACCAAAGGAAGAAAAGGAAGTGATCAACTCTGTTAAATGCTGCTGGGAGGTCAAGTAAGATGGGGGCTGAAAACTGACCACTGGATTTAACAATGTGAAAGTAACTGGTGACTTTGACCAGGGCTATCTCAGTGGAGGGGAAGAGACAGAAGCTTGCCTAGGCTGGGTTCAACAGAGAATGGGAGAAGAGAAACTTTGAGGAGTTTTGCCTTAAGGGGAAGCAGACAAATGCGGTAGTAGGTGAACAACAATGTGGGGTTAAGAGAAAACTTTTTTTAAGGTGGGAGATAAGGGTGTGTATGTTAGTGGAAATAACCCAGTAAAAGGGTATGCAGGAGAGAGGGAATTGCAGGGTAGGCAAAAAGGGATGGAATCTGCTACAACGGTAGAGGAGCCAGCCTTAGAGAAGAGGACAGACAGTTCATCCAGTCTCCAATCTTCAGTACTGAAAGCACAAAGGTGCAGAAATGGGTAGGCTGAAGAATGTGGTGGGCACACATGGAAGTCTCCTCTAAAGCCTTCTATTTTTCTGAGTTGTCATTTAGGAAAACAAGTTGTTACATGTTACATGTTTTTCTCTTTCCTCAAATCTCTAACACCCCCAGAACTCACTCTCAAGTGATAGCCTCTTTTCAGGACACGGCACACATCATCTTCATTAATAATGAAACCACCAGGAAATCAACAGAAGTTGTGCTGGGAAGAGTGACAGTGAACCGGGGGCTAAAACCGTCAAGGATTAGCTGTCACTGACAGAGACGATAGCAGCAACGACGGGTAACTTAGGGATATAATCTGATGGCTTGAGCGTTAAAGCTGGAGGTGGGGGGATGATAATCACATTTACTGTTAAATGTCTTTTTGCTGGCCAAGTGCAGTGGCTCACGCCTGTAATCTCAGCACTTTGGGAGGCTGAGGCGGGCAGATCACGAGGTCAGGAGTTCGAGACCAGCCTGGCCAACATGGTGAAACCCCGTCTCTACTAAAAATACAAAAATTAGCTGGGCATGGTGGTGGGCGCCTCAGCTATTCCGGAGGCTGAGGAGGGAGAATCATTTAAACCTGGGAGGCAGAGGTTGCAGTGAGCCAAGATCACGCCTTTGCACTCCAGCCTGGGGCAAAAGGGCGAGACTCCATCTCAAAAAAAAAAAAAAAGTCTTTTTGCCCTATCAGATGGTCACCTACTCAAGAGAAAAGAGACCATGTTTTTTTACACTTACCATCTAGCCCAGTTCTTGGAACGCAATAGGTACTTTAAAAATTTTTGGTGGTTGAATGAACTGCCTAGAGGAAATATACTGTTTCCAAAATTACCACCTGAATTAGAACCCAGCTGTCCTGGTTCCCTATCCTGATGCTGACTTGCAGCATTGCTCCTTTGGTCTGCCAGTAACCCAGCTGATGCTGGTTGAAAGACATCACTGAGTAAGTCTCCCTAGCCTGGCAACAGGAGCATAGCCCCATTTTTAAGGCTTTTTAAATTTTGGTCAGTTTCCTTATCAGGCCACTTCAAACAGTAAAAACAAACAGGACAGGAGTGACAGTCACAGATAAACAGCCCTAGCCTGCAGGTGGACACGTTTAACTAATCTCGAAACCCAGCAGAGTCTGCTATGCCTTATATAGTGGGGAAGGAGAGAGGAAAGTTTCCACAAAGGGACCGGTTATGAGCCTCAGAGACAATGGTACTGGCATAAAAGGCACACATCATTATGTGAATCTAACACCCCTAGGGTGTCGACATACATTCAACAACATTCATTCATTTATGAACATACTGAGCTAGGCACCAAGCACTGTGCTAGGCAGCAAATAATTCATATATACACGATATTTTATTAAAATATGTATCAAGGGGAGCCTCAGAGGGGAAAGGGAACTGCAAAAGGGCAAGTGCACTGAGAGTTGTGAGTGGGTGAGGCAGGAAGGGGAGGCACTCGGGGGAATAGGAGGAACCATTATATATCCAGATGGTCTCACGACTTGCACATTGCCATGTTTTTCCCACTCAACTGACTGATACAATGCTCAGTCTCCTGGTAAGGGGGACATAGGGCAATACTTTGAGCTGTCACACCCTACAAGCATCTCTGGTTACAGAACATCACAGTCTGTTGGAGAGACCACTAGCTCAGGAGTTAGGAAACATGGGGTCAAACTCCAGCCCTTCTCTATCTTGCTGTGTGGCTTTGGGGATGTCACTTAACCTTTCTGGGCCTCTGCTGCTTCATGGGTAAAACAAGATTAACAGACCATTTTTCTTTTTTTTTTTTTTTTTTTTTGAGACGGAGTCTTGCTCTGTCGCCCAGGCTGGAGTGCAGTGGCCGGATCTCAGCTCACTGCAAGCTCCGCCTCCCGGGTTCACGCCATTCTCCTGCCTCAGCCTCCCAAGCAGCTGGGACTACAGGCGCTCGCCACCTCGCCCGGCTAGTTTTTTTTTTTTTTTGTATTTTTTAGTAGAGACGGGGTTTCACCGTGTTAGCCAGGATGGTCTCGATCTCCTGACCTCGTGATCCGCCCATCTCGGCCTCCCAAAGTGCTGGGATTACAGGCTTGAGCCACCGCGCCCGGCCAACAGACCATTTTTCTAAGATTCCTGACCACTTTTCAGCTCTAAAGTCTATGTCTCTGTGGTTTCAACCACATGGAGGGGCACACCTGAGAGGTGGAAAGGAGATGGGGATTCTTCTTACTGCCTAGTCCAGTCATGTAGCAATGACACATTCAGGACAAAGGATGGGAGACTGACCTGCAGCATCAGAGTCAGGATACGGCAGCTGACTGCAAACCTCAGCACCTCCTTCCGGGATGGGTCCTGGGGCCACATCCTCTCACCATCAGGAATTCAGGGGTGTTGCTACCAGGATTAAGCTCCCTCAGGCCTCTAAACTCCAAAGGAGGAAAATGTCACATATCGAGTGAAAGCAAATTCTTGAAAGCATTCTTCACTGGAACCTCCCCTCTCAGAATTACTATGACAAACTTAACCAACCACCTAACTTCCCAGATGAGGGGAAAGCATCTTGACAGCAAATGGGTTCAGTAGGTGTCACTTTGAAGCACTGAATTCTCGTTGGGAAAGTTCCATACAGCTAAGCAGGTAGCTGGAAAGTTAAGGTCACAGAAAATCTTTTAAAGTCTATTGAATGTACCTCTGCAGGAACTAAAGATCTGGGTTCAACTCCTGACTATCACTTACAAGTTCTCATTAGTCCCTCTGAACCTCAGTTCTTTAGATAAAAAATGGGAGCAGACTTTTTTTTTTCCTATCTCACAAAATTGTCATGATGGTGAAACAGACCAAAGTGTGAAGTTCTACTCAAATCTGTGTTGTGGTTGCTATTATTTAGTGTGTGCCCTTTTCCTCTTGCCCAGAATAATAAACTAGGTCCCAAACCAGAGTCCCCAAAGTGGGGCATAAAACCATACTGGAAGACCATAATGACTCCACACTCTAGCTTAGCTCTCTGATGTGTGTTCAGCTGGTCTGTTAAATTAAGTGGGGAAGGAAAAGAAAACCACCACTCAGCAGGACCTCAGCCAGCTCACACTGCTGAAACAAACTGAGGGTGAACACAGAGTAGACTACCAGGGATGGAGAAAACTGTTATTTCCCATCTCTTTATTGGGATGGTAGCAGTGTATAAACAACTACAAAGCCACTCCGAGGCAGGGAATGCACCTTAATCTTTTATAATTCCCTGGGCTAAAAGAAGTCATAATAGCTCCTCAAGAACTTTCAAACACCAGCCTGGGAAATTCGAAAGGAAAGCAAAAGCATCAGTGGCAGCTCATCAATTTGGGGTGAAGAACTATGCCCAAAAGGAAAAAAAAAATTTGAACTGAGAAATTTAAGGAGGAGGGCTGGAAGACTCTTCTCTTATTTGGCGAATACCTACCAAACCTGTATCACTTGTTTCTGGAATTCTCTGATCCTCACTAGACAGTGTGCTATGCTCTCATTACATTCTGCCCTATTGCCTTTATTGTTTTGCTTATTTAAGTTGCTAAGGGCAGGGGCTTTATATCACAACTATATCCCAGGGCCTAGAACACAAACAGGCATCTTAAACTTGTGTTCTGAATGAAAGGAAGTGGTAGGGACAGGATACAGCATCATCAGTTCACTGACTCTAGATATGAAATCACTGCCCCAAGTATTCTTCCCACCATATCTCACGTCAGCAGCATGACGACAAAGTCACAGAAGGCACAGGAGAATAAAATTTCCCCAAAAAGGGAGCCAAGTTGGCCAATGGCAACAGTACTCTTTCCTTGGCACAAGGGGGCGCCTGCTGCTTACTCCATCGCCAGGAGACCTAGAGGAAGGGAGGGGCCCCCAATTCCACGCCGGTTGGCTCACGAAAATTCACTTCAAAGGCAAGCTTCTGAAAGCCCCAGAGAGCAGCGGTAGTCTGTGAATCTACCCTACGTTTCCAACGTGTGACTCGCTGAATCGAGAGAAATCACGGAAATGGGCATACCCAACCTCACACGGCTACTCCTTCCCTATCCTAGGGCGAATTCACTCTTCTTTCCTCTTTCTTGGCTTCCCACCCGCACGCAGAAGTTGGGAACAGAAAAGCACTCAACCCACCTATGCCATTTGACCATGCTTGCATTCTTCCTTTCCTCTCTCGAGTCAAGCTCTAGCCTCAGCGACTATAGATGTGTGTACCCCACACTTTGCTTACAGGTAAACCAAGTAAAAACAAAGCCAGTCAATTCTCCCTCTCAGCTAATTGCCAGCCTCCCTTCCCAACAACCCCTTTGCCAAATCACAGACTCTTAACTGGCAGGACACTTACAGATCAACTAGTTTCACTCTTCAAAAATTTTCCCGTGAGATAAATAGGCTCCAGAGATCTCATCAGACACGGCGAGGCCAGTGTAATTACCATCGCCATTTTATGGATATGGAAACTGAGGCTCACTGGGGTCAAGTGACACACCCAGGGCCACTTAAAGATGCTGTCATGTTTTTTGCTTCTTAAACTTCACGGTACCAGCCCGCATCCCTCGCCAAAGGGTATGCGCCCTTTCCGGGCCAGGATTATGACCCAGGTCACCCAAACGCCTAGCCCAGTACCTCCATGCCACAGTCTGCCCTTGCTGGGTATGCCTAGGGTAGTTGGGCCCTATCTGAGAATCTGGGACATCCTGTTGAACTGCAGCTCTGGACCCTCTGAGTAAGACCAACACCCCCAGCGTGGGCTGGAGAAGTCGCTCTGACCCAGGGTCCTCAGAGCCAAAGGCCTCGTGGGCCGTCCCGAGATAGGGGCTGCCTTCTGTGAGCCCAGCCGTGTCCGCAGCCCGTTTCTGGCCGGCTCCGTCTGGACACAGTCCCTTCTGGGTACTAATCATCGACTCTCAACCCAGATGGGCCACGGCCCAGGGACCACTCCCGAGGAAGCCTGCGGAGCCCCACCAGGCCACAGGGCCGGAAGCAGGCGAGGGCGGGAGGCTGGAAAGGAAGAGGCGGCGCCCAAGGCTGCTATGGCGGAGGGGCGGGGCTGCCCGCTTCTCCGGGCCTCTGCCTCATTTCTACCGGCCTCCAGTTGATAGCTTCCCTCCCGCCAGAACTCCAGGGCTCCCAGGCTGGCGCCAGGTCCTCAGCCCGGCCCGTCCCGACCTCCCCGGCGGGGACCGAACCTTAGCTTCTCCATCCGGGGCCCACGCGGCCCGCGCCTGCGCGCTGGCTCCGCCGACGGCTTCCCCGCCCCCCTCCTGCCCGGACTTGGAGCAGCCCCGCCTCCCTCCGCGGCGGCCATGTTGACTCCGGGCGAGCGGGGTGGGGGCCCCCGCTCGGCGCTTCGTCTTGTAGCACCTTCCCACCTTGGTGACTCCTGAAGAGTTTCCTCGCACTTCTCTCTTCTTCAAGGCCCCCCGCCACCCCGCCTTCAAATAGTGAGCCGAGGCTGCTGTCTCACAGTCAGTGCTCTTGCCCCAGTTCCTTCCCGCTGACGTTCACTGAGTTCCCGGTGTGGGCCGAGGCTCTTGTAGTCGGGGGCTGACCCGCAGCCTCTTCATAGAAGCCAGAGCCGCGCTCTTCCTGCTGTCAGGCAACAATAGCTCAGCACAGGGCCTGGCACACAAGGGATGTCCTCCGAATAGCCAAAGAAAAGCATTCTTGGGGTTTCTGTGGCCGGCAGTGGCACCCTGCGTTTTGGGTGTGAAGAAAGTGGGGGATCCCCCTGATTTTCCCCTCCTTTAGCTACCAGAGACCTTCTGTCCTAATTCAGTCCTCAGCCCCACCTCAGGTGGCTAATGAGGATGGCGAGGAAAACCTCAGAGAACACCCCCCAGGCCAGGACTCCTTTCACCTCCCTCACCCAAGTAGTTTCTCTCATAGGAAGTGGGGCCAAAAAAAAGAAGAGGCGAAGTCAAAACCGTCTACTGGGGGGAGCGGCCAGTTTGTACCCTTGTAACGGAAACTGTTAGAACAACTTTGCACCCTTCTTAAAGGAAACAGATGATAAATCCTTCTCCGTTGGTGGATTTCTTGTTTCTCAGGATTCCAAAGTCTTCTGTGGTTTCAGTTATCTGCTCTCCAAACGAAGCCAGGGGCCGGGTTAGCCTCTGGCCACAGCCTGGCTCAGGGAGGGGTTTATCTTCTGCAACAGCTACTCATGTGGGTGGGAACAAAGAGATGGTTGCTACCTCTCCAGGCGAAGACCAGCCCACATCAGTCTGTGGGGGCCTGGGACTGTATCTCTTGACTCTTTATAACTCATTTCAGGCCCTGAGACCTAAATTGCCTTCAGATATTTGTTGTGTGCAAGGTGAAGAAAATGCAAATCACATTTAGTCGTTGTGTGTTGGAGAAGGGGGAAAAAAATGGAGTTTCATGGCCCTTCCCCCAGGTTTTTCAGTGCCACGCACTTGTTCTCAGCTCCAGAGGTCTGTGAGTGACATGGCAAAGCCTGGGGGCACGCTCGTGACTGGAGCCTAAGGCTGTGACTTGAATCTCTAGAAGTCCACCATGAGGCTCCAAGCAGCACTCTCTTTGCAAAGACAAAACTGAGACATGAACTGTCCTTGCTGTGTAAATTCACAAGGGGAAAAAGACGTGCATTCTCAGGGTTCCCTCTGTCCACACCAAATTCTCTCAAAAATCTATTTGTAAAAAGGCCAGGGGTCTCTCAAGACAAGTCAGAATGTTTTTTAAAAGCTCAGCTGTCACCCTGTAGAGGTAGAACTTTATCCAGATTTTCAGCTGTACTTTCCTGCAATTTCTCCTTTCCTTCTCTGCTACCCAACCCCCTCCTCTTCCGCTCTGTTTCCGTTTCATTTTCTGACTTCTGCTCTGACAGGAAAACAAGGAAGCTGAATCTTGTGCTCTCAAAGCCCTGACTCCCTGGTATCAGATTGGAAGAAGGCTAGGTGGTATAGGAGGGGTTTCTAGGGCTCCAAGGCTTTGAGTAGTGAAGGAGTCAGCCTCTCAGTGTTCTTGTAGAGTCTGCAGCTAAGATGGAGCCTGCATCTACCCAGGGAGCCAGCTGAGCTACCAGAACTGTGGAAAGCAAGTGAGACAGAGCCATATCCCAGGCTCCAGAAAGACTCCACACTTCCCAGACATTTCCATTAAGAAGCACATATCCCACATCACCAAGAAACAGTATCACATGCAAATCCCTAACCCGAACAATGCAAGCAATGCATTACTATTCTAGAAGCTTAGGATTTAAGAGGGTTACATCATTTCTGTTCTTTGAACTTGCCTCATTCTGCTCTTGCTATTTTCCCTGCTTGAAGCACTCTACTTTCAGACCACCCTTTGGCCAGTCCATTATGTTTGGGTCTCAGAAGAGATGTCACCTCCTCAGAGAGGCTTTCCCTGTACTATCCCATCAGTCTGTTCTTTTTTTTGTTTGTTTTTGAGACGGAGTCTCACTCTCGCACAGGCTGGAGTGCAGTGGCTGGATCTCAGCTCACTGCAAGCTCCGCCTCCCGGGTTTACGCCATTCTCCTGCCTCAGCCTCCCGAGTAGCTGGGACTACAGGCACTGCCCCCCCTCGCCCGGCTAGTTTTTTGTATTTTGTATTTTTATTATTTATTTATTTATTTATTTAGGCGGAGTCTTCACTCTGTCGCCCAGGCTGGAGTGCAGTGGCACCATGTCGGCTCACTGCAAGCTCCGCCTCCCGGGTTCGCGCCATTCTCCTGTCTCAGCCTCCCGAGTAGCTGGGACTACAGGCGCCCGCCACCGCGCCCGGCTAATTTTTTGTATTTTAGTAGAGACGGGGTTTCACCGTGTTAGCCAGGATGATCTCGATCTCCTGACCTCGTGATCCGCCCGCCTCGGCCTCCCAAAGTGCAGGGATTACAGGCGTGAGCCACTGCGCCCGGCCAGTTTTTTGTATTTTTTAGTAAAGACGGGGTTTCACCGTGTTAGCCAGGATGGTCTCAATCTCCTGACCTAGGTGATCCACCCGTCTCGGCCTCCCAAAGTGCTGGGATTACAGGCTTGAGCCACCACGCCCGGCCTTTTTTTTTTTTTTTTTAAAGATGAAGCCTCACTATATTGCCAAGGCTAGTCTGGAACTCCTGGGCTCAAAGGATCCACCCACCTTGGCCTCCCAAAATGCTAGGATTACAGGTGTGAGCCACTGTGCCCGGCCTCCGCTTTCTTCATAGCACTTAACACCATCTGCTTGTCCTGTCCATGAATTTTATTTGTTTCAATGTCTGTTTCCCTCTTCTGGAATGTAAGCTTCTGAGTGTAATGAAGGAGCAAGGGCTTTGTTCACCAATGTATTTCCAGTGTTAGAACAGTGCCTTGCACACTGTGTGTCTTCAGTAAAGATATGGTCAATAAATCAATTTCTTTAATCCTATATCTCTGTTTTATGGATGAGGGAGTTAAGGATCACAAAGGGGAAGTGACTGGCAAGAAGTCACATAGCTAGTGGTAGTGATGGGACTTGAATTCGGGTCTCCAGCCTCCCAGGCTGGTTCTCCCACTCCACACTATTTTAATCTTTCACAGATTTACCTCTTTCCCTCTCTTCCTTTTTTCCCATATGACTAATAGTCTTTACGGGCTATGCTAAGATGGGCACACCAAGTCTTAACAGCTCCAACCTACTCTTTTCCTCCATCAAAGTCCTATCTTACCGTTTGATTTGTTCAACAGTACAGGAATGCCTACTATGTGATGGGATGATGATGCAACACTGAGCAAGACAGAAACAATCCTTGCCTTGGTGGAGATGATATCTACTTCATAGGATTTATAGTGCTTGGCATACAATGCTCATAAAGAACAGCTGTTATAACTCACTACAAAAAAGTGATTTTCCCACTGAAGGTGTAGAGAAGGAAGTTACGTGGTTCTCACAGAACACCCACTTCCCTGGAGAAACTGACAATTCATTTCTCTCTGTAGCTGCCTTGCCGTGCTCCTGCCTCCACTTCTGGAGGTGGCCTTGGCCCTAGACTGGTTAGAGGACCGGCCCAGTGTACCTACTCTCAGCAGTTTAGTTTCTAGACGCTACACTTTCCATGGCCCCAGTCCTATGGAATTGGAGTAGCTGATCCTAATCTGGGATGCTGGCTCTGATGTCATGCCATTGTGGGGCCAAAGTGACCATACTGGCCTCTGATGAAAAGCAGCTATGCTTTACCAGAACTTTATGCTACTTCTTTTTGCTGTGGATAAAAAGGCATTCATGGCCGGGCACGGTGGCTCAAGCCTGTAATCCCAGCACTTTGGGAGGCCGAGACGGGCGGATCACGAGGTCAGGAGATCGAGACCATCCTGGCTAACACGGTGAAACCCCGTCTCTACTAAAAAATACAAAAAACTAGCCGGGCGAGGTGGGGGGCGCCTGTAGTCCCAGCTACTCGGGAGGCTGAGGCCGGAGAATGGCGTAAACCCGGGAGGCGGAGCTTGCAGTGAGCTGAGATCCGGCCACTGCACTCCAGCCTGGGCAACAGAGCGAGACTCCATCTCAAAAAAAAAAAAAAAAAAAAAAAAGGCATTCATTGGCAGTTTCCAAGAATGCTGGGTGACATTTACATCCATCCTGACACTTGAGGTGACACCAGTCAGGTGTCATTTACCAAAAGCATCCTTTTTGGCCTCTGCCTGATCACTTGAAGATGCCCATCCACCCAAGGACAAAGACTCTGCCTTGCCTGCAACTGCAGGAGCCAAACACTCATCATTTAAAGCCCATGGTCACTAGATATTTTTCACCCTTCCTTCAGTGTTTGCCTTTCAATAGTTAGAAAACCTTGACCCCACTGAGAGGCCTAGTGGGAAGGCCTTAGCCACTTGGGGGTGGCAGTGGCTGCAAGGCAAAAGAGCCAATGAGGTTTAGAGTATTGTTTAGGCTGGACTTGGCTGCTCTCCAGCTATGAAAGAAGGTTAAGGTCATTTGGGGGGTGGGGAGGGAGGAGCCTGGGAAAAGAACTACTGGCCACACCCCTGGGTTCTCTGCTGGCTAGGTTCTATTTACTTCTCAAAAGCAAATTACTCACAGCTCACTGGCCAGCAGTTCTCTTGGCCATGGTAACTCCAGTCAGAAACTGGAACCAGGCTAGGCTCTCCCTGCATTGCAGGAGAGCAGATGAAAGGAACCCAGGAAACCGAACTCCTAGGTAATGCTCCACACACAGTCCAGATACGCACTTTCTAGACTAGCAAACGGAGCTCGAGACCCAGAACAAAAATAGCCATTAGCAATATTGCTTACCAAAATTGTAGATATGAAAAACTTCCCATTTAACTTTTTCTAGAAGAGTCCTAGGAAGGCATCTTGGTTGACAAAGGTTTTCCTTTCTCAATTGAGAAATACTAATTATTCAAATCCTGTTCCTGACCCAAATATTAACAGCCACACTTAGTCTGATGAACACTTGATTGAAATTCTTAGGACAATTTTACCTTGTGTTAAAGACAATAAAAACAAATCTTGCTTGCTGAGCTCCACAGCTAGATCCCTTACTCCTGGTTGGGTTCTCATCCAGAAAGGATGGACATCCAGAAAGACAGGACATTTTAGCTTTGGCATGTTCAAAGTAAACTTCCAAGCAGGGATGACAAGAAAGAAGGTAGTGTGGCATATTAAGAAAAGCATGATCCTTGGAGTCAGGTGGAACTTGCTTGGTGTATGAACTTAGTCTTTCACTTTTCTTAGCCTCTTTCTTCAGCTGTAAAATGGGAGCCACATACTGACTTCACAGGCACAGGATTGTTGTAGGATTGTGATGTGTTATGTCCAGAATATAAGTAGGTACACTATAGAAAACTGTTGTTTGTTTCAGATTTCACTTCTAAGTGTCCACAGTAATAGCATTTTTTCTCTTACTGCTTCTGATTTCTCCTGAGGAACTTGAGGCTTCTCAGTTTCCCTAAGGAAGGGGGTGAACAGAGAAACTATACATTGTGACATTAGCCTCATAAAAGCAACTGCATCTAGCCAACATTGACAGTATCATTCAACTACTACTTAAGTAGATGCTATATGCCAGGCTGTATGTTAGCACAGGGATGCACCAGGGAACAAAATAACCCTCCCACCACCCTCAATTTACATTTCAGTGGAAGGTGACAGGTAAGTATAACTTGTAATAGGCCAGATGGTAACAAGTGCCACAGGAAAAATTAGGCAGACAAGGGAAATGTAGTGGGGGGGCAGAGATTGCTATTCTAAGTAAGGTGACCAGGAAAAGTCTTACTTATGTATTTGGACAAAGACTTGAAGCAGCTGAGGACTTGAGCCATGCAGTTATTTGGTGAGAGTAGAAAGTACAAAGACTCCAAGGTGGAAACATCTCTGTACAGTGGGGTGAGCAACGGGCAAGACGGATGGTGCAGGAAAGGTAGAGGTAAGCTAGATAACTCAGGGCCTTGTAGGCCACTTTGAGTCTGGATTTTTACTTACTCAGAGCCAGAAGCACTGAAGGCATTTTATCTGACTTACCTTTTGTAGGGGTCCTTTTGGTGGTTCTGTTGAGAATAGGTTCAGCCAGGCAAAGCAGAAGCAGGGAGGCCAATTTGGAGGTATTTCAAGAATCCAAGATATAACAGTGTCTTGAACTACAGTAGTAGTGCGGGATTGAGGATTACTTTATGAAGAGTGCTAACAGATTGGATGTGGAAGTGAAAGAAGTCAAGGATTTTTTTGGCAAGTGATAGAATGGAGTTGCCATTTACTGAAAGGAAAACACAAAAAACCAAAACTATGGTAGAAGCAGGTTTCTAGTGGGGGAAGACAGGACATTTTAGCTTTGGCATGTTCAAAGTAAACTTCCAAGCAGGGATGACAAGAAGATGGCTGAATGCTCTAGTCTGGGGTCAGGGAAAAGAGCCAGTCCAGAGATATTACAAGTGATTAAGTTGGAGGTTGCCTCCAGATAAATGGTTGTCTTATTTTGGACAGATGCCACTATTTAGGGGAGATCTCACACTAAGGGAGGTTTGCAAAAACAGGACTACCTCCTACCCCCCGACAAAGGTCAAGTTTTAGTTTGAAAATAAAAAGCTTCACAAAAGTCTTACCAAGATTTAATGTACATTTATTCTTAACACGTGGAACATATAGTATAAAGATTTCATACTGAATAAATGATATTCATTAAGCCAAAAAAGGAAAAAAAGGAGGAATTTACATCAAGTTTTAGCTACATTGTTGAAATACAAATATGCAGATTTTATCACTGAAAAAATCTCAATTGTGTTTCTTCATCAGAACTTCAACTGAACCTAGAACTTTTTCACACCTCGATTAGAAAGAAAACAAAACAAAACAAAAACCCAGAAAAAAATAAACTATAAGTTGATTGGCTGCTGAGACAGCAAGGACTTTTTACAGAGACCTGTACAGCATCGCACCAAGAGGGGCGATGTCTGGCAAGAGATTAAATAGCTGTGTCTCGCTTTGTGCAGGTCACCAACTTGTTAACTCGTCATACTATAAAGGGGTAGCTGGGATGAGGACCAAACTGTGGGGATCCAAGGGTATGTGCAATGTACAACGTCATATATATACACACGTGGCAGCGCAGCCGCTGCAGCTAAAGGTTAAAACCAGTTCTAAGAGGTGATCTCAGGGTTATTCATACAATCAAGGAGGAGAGAAAGAGGTCAGGGTGTTGTAGGTTCACACATGATACTTTGGGGGAAAAGCCTTTTTTTTTCTCCTCAACGTTTAACTAAAAACATTTTTAAAAACTACAGCTTGCTGCTGACCCAGCGTTTTCTCTTGTTTCCATGTGAGACATTATTATTACAGTATGTTTACAGTATCAGGTGTACAGTACAGTACATGAAAGGGTCTACACTCTACTGCACAGGCCTCTCCAGTGAACAGGGTCTGTTCACAACTGCGAACTTCTTGGCTCCTGCAAGATTGTGAATGTACAACAATAAACCACACACAGTTCAGCAGTCACCTTTTTTGTCCTTCAGAATTTTTTTTTTTGTATTTTTTTCCTTTTTTTTTTTTTACCATTAAAAACAGTTATGAAATGTGGCGTCCCGTTGATGCAAGGACTGGGAAAGCCATTTTTATTTTATTTTTTTTTCCCCAAACTCACTGTAAACAACAGTAACTTTGGTTAAAATAAAAAAAGTATTCTATGTAGGCAGAGCTTTGTCTTTTCAAAGAGGGTGGGGTGGGGTCCTGAGGGGAGTAAGGTGAGGACAAGGAACAGAAAGGCGTGAGGTGGTGGACGGGGGGAGGTGGAAGGAGGAAAGAGAAACAGGAGAGACTTTTTCCCAAGGGAGAAGCTGGACAGCACAGGGTAAACTGGATTCTGAGGTGGTTTTGCATAAATAAAGGGCAACAGTCAGTTTCTAAGTTCTCCACACACGCACACACACACAGGGGGGGAGGTGTCCCACGGCTGTCATGACTGGCCAATCAAAAACAGTACATCACAAATGACTTGTGAAACCAATGAGTTCATCAACGGTGATACCGAGATGTCCAACAGCCGTGATTCGTACAGAGTAAACTCTGAGTGGTTCTCGTCCACCTTGGCCAGGGCAAGCAGCGCGCGGGCAGCCCGCCGCATCATGTCCACACTAGTTGGCTCAAAGGGTGGGTTCTGCATGTGGAGGAGGCTGGCCTGGCTCTGCTGGAACTGCGTGGCGGCAAGGCTGTCCTCTAGGAAGCCCAGGAGGTTGCCGATACTGCCCTTCTGCACTGCAATGGCACGAGCTGCCAGGCTGTCCCCCTGAGCCAGGTTGGCCAGCAGTACCACAGCCATCTCCCGGCACACCGGGTTCTTTCGGTCACTGAGGAAGCGCACCATAGTGCTATACAACTTCTCCAGGCGACTGAAGGGGGGTGTGGCCAGAATCAGGTCCACATTGTTGTCCTGGATGCTGAGTTTGCTGAGGGTTTCCAAGACCAGTCTCTGCGGGGAAAGGACGGCATTGGGGCCCAGGGTGGAAAAGGGGTCCTGGGCTTCAGCTGAAGGGCAAACTGCCCAGTGTAGGAGTCCGTCCAGGACAGGCAGGCAAATGCTCTCGGGGTATGGGGATAGGTCCAACTGCCCCGAGATGTTGGCGAGTGTAACCAAGGTGTTTTCCCGGAGCATCTCCAAGCAGTCCCACCACCACTCCACTTTGTTGCAGCTCACCCCTTGGTCCTGTTCCTCCTCCTTCTCATAAGTTAGTGGTGCCTGCTTCCGTTCTGGGTGCTTGTGGTGCAGCAGGATCAGCTTGCCCAGGATGAGCAGCAGCCCCGGGTGTTTGGACATCTCAAAGTCATTGCCTGGCACAAATGACAGGCTTCGAATGGTATTGGAGACACAGACACAGCGCTTGGCAAGAGAATCCTGCCAGTCCAGAAGGGTACACAGTGGGGTCTCATCCTTACTGTGGGGTTCGTCCTCTAGGATCTTGATATTCCGGTGGCTCTGTGCTGGGCTAATGCCAAATGGAAACTTGCTGCTCTCCTTGATGGCCTCTGCACTCTTAGCTCCATCCTCGGTCAAGGTGCTAGACCGAGTAGACAACATGTCATCCATAGTGGCTGTGATCCGTTTTTCTGGAGGTCCATCAGGTGGGGGTCCCTCCTGGTCTGTTGTCCCTGGCGTACCCTCTGCTGTTGTCACATGCTTCCGGGGGGCTGGTGGGCAGGGTGCATGAGGCCGGGAAGGCAGCAGCTCTGTCTTGCTTTCGAAGTGGGTCTGGATATGCTCAGTGGTGTCCCCCCCACCAATCCGCCAGTGCAGCAGGCCACTGTCAAACTCCTGCACACGCCCAAGCTTATCTGAGCAGTCCACCACAAATGGGTCATTCTTCTGTACGATCTTTACTGGAAGCTTGTCAAACTTACTGATCAGCTTCTCCTCACTATTCTCTGAAGCTGGCTTGTCCTTGCCTGAAAAGGCTATCTCCTCATCATTTTCAACTACTTCCTCTTCTTCTTCCTCTTCTAGTTTAGGACCTAGAAGTTCTTCTTCTTCTTCCCCACCCTCCATGGGAGCTGGACTAGACACCTTGCTGAACCTCCCAGGATCCAGTAGCGTTCTCTGTCCTGGGTCACCCACCTCATACTCCTTTAAAATGCCAAAGATCTCAATCAGGCATCGTCGGAAATATTCTACAAGGAGCTCTAGCAACCCTGGGAGCTAAAAAGAGAAAGAACAGGAAATAAATTAAGGGATAAAAGTGGTCAAAGAACAGAATCCTTGACTTGAGAGACCTCCCCAAGTCTTCTGTATCAGCTGGGAGAGGCAGAGTTGCTCCTTTCCCAAAGGTTCTCCACAGAGCAAATTGTTCATCTTAATCTCTTCTATGCCCAACACAAAGTTCTTTCTTCTGCCCAACCTACCTTCACATAAGCCTATCTCCAGGAACACTAGCCAACAGCTTTGCACCTCACCCACCAGGGCCAGTCATCTCTTAGCTTTCTCTTTTCCCAAACAATCTTCTGCTGTTCTTCACCAGGCCAGTTTTCAACCTGGTGGTCACTGCCATTATCTCTTTTAGGACATTCTCTCCATCTCACTGCCAAGTGGAACCCAAGCTTAGGCATGGTGACTCAAGCTAAGAGAAGAGAATGCAATGTGGGCAGATGTTCATGGCTCTCTTCTCCAAGCTCCCCAATAGTCTAGGGGGCTGGAACTCCATGGATCTTGCAGCATAAGGAGTGGGATGAGGCTTCAGCTCTCCAAACACTGGTCCAAACTGGGGCTACAGAGACCCAAATTCCACCTTGGATAATATATAGGCCATTTATTTACCTCTAGAAGAAAACACTCCTCTCCAGTCACAATCTTTGGCTGAACAGTAGAGCAGATGGGAAAAAAATAAGGGCTTTCAAATTAGATCTAGGAGCTGGAAGCAGTGGCTCACACCTGTAATCCCAACACTTTTTTTTGTTTTTTTTTGAGACAAAGTCTCACTGTCATCCAGGCTGGAGTGTAGTGGTGTGATCTCAGCTGGCTGCAGCCTCCGCCTCCTGGGTTCAAGTGATTCTTCTCCTGCCTTAGCCTCCTGAGTAGCTGGGATTACAGGCGCCTGCCACCACATCGGGATAGTGTGTGTGGGGTGTGTGTATTTTTTTTTTTTTTTTTGAGACAGAGTCCCGCTCTGTTGGCCAGGCTGGAGTGCAGTGGTGCAATCTCAGCTCACTGCAACCTCTGCCTCCTGGGTTCAAAGTGATTCTCCTGCCTCTGCCTCCCAAGTAGCTGGGATTACAGGTGTGTCACCAGGCCTGGTTAATTTTTATATTTTGGTAGATATGGGGTTTTACCATATTGGCCAGGCTGGTCTTGAACTCCTAACCTCAAGTGATCCACCCACCTTGGCCTCCCTCCCAAAGTGTGAGGATTACTGGAGTGAGCCACCACGCCCAGCCTAATTTCTGTATTTTTAGTAGAGACGGGGTTTCACCATGTTGGCCAAGCTGGTCTCAAATTCCTGACCTCAAGCGATCCTCCTGCCCGGCCTCCTGAAGAGCTGGGATTACAGGTGTGAGCCACTGCGCCCAGCCGGTAATCCCAACACTTTGGAAGGTTGAAGTGGGAGAATCAGTTGAGCCTAGGAGTTTGAGACCAGCCTGGGCAACACAGTGAGACCATGCCTCTACAAAAAATAAGGAAGTTAGCTGGGGCCTGGAGCAGTGGCTCACACCTGTACTTTGAGAGGCTGAGGCAGGTGAATCACTTGAGCCCAGGAGTCTGAGATCAGCCTGGGCAACATGGTGAAGCCCCATCTCTCAAAATAATAATAATAATAATAATGATGATAATAATAATTAGCTGAGCATGTTGGCGTGCACCTGTAGTCCTAGCTACTTGGGAAGCTGAGGTGGGAGGATCACCTGAGCCTGGAAGGTCGAGACTGCAGTGAGCTGTGATTGCACCACTGCACTCTAGCTTGAGTAATGGAGACCCTGTCTCAAAATAAATAAATAGCTGGACATGGAGGCTGAGGCAAGAGGATCGCTTGAGCCCAGAAGTTTGAGGCTGCAGTGAGCCATGAGGGCACTACTACACTCCAGCCTAGGTGCCAGAGTCTCTTAAAAAAAAAAAAAAAAAAAAAAAAAAAAAAAAAAAAAATTCTGGCTTTTCCAGGAAGTAGCTGTATAAAATAAAAATTCCTAAACTTTACAGGGTTATTCTGAGGTGTAAATGGGAGATGTCAAATACCTGGCATATGAAAACTGCTCTATCAAAATTTTTCCTTTCTCATGGTAGGCAATAATATGCAATGGAAATAAAATCAGGCTTAGGAATCAGATAGATTCTACTGACAGCTATGTGAACCTCAACAAGGGTAAGACTCTGAGCCTATTTACTCATCCCTAAATGACCATATCTCCTGTCTCTGAGGGCTGTTGCTAGGATGACATGAAACAGAATATTAAGGACCTGGCACAAAATAAGAGCACAATAAATGGTAACTATTAATAAGTCAGCTCCTTGATATACAGGTTGGTAGGTATTAAAGATGATCAAAAGAAAAAGAGTAGGATGATGCAGCACAAACTCTTTCCAGCACCTCTACTAGTGTGCACATCCTATGGAGGGTGGGTCTGAACAATCAGCTTTGTAAGAATATTGTTAAACAACCAAATCCCCCATCCACTCTACATCTAAGGACACTGGGATCAACAAAGGCCCCTACTGTTCAAAGAAGAAAGGGAAAAATGGAAACAATGTACTCTGCTCACTGATAAAAAGACCACAGATTCAGGCCAGGCCTGGTGGCTCACACCTGTAATCCTAGCACTTTGGGAGGATCACTTGAACTCAGGAGTTCATGAACCTGGGCAACATAGTGAAACCTTGTCTCTATTAAAAAAAAACAAAAAACACAAGATTCTTCTAGAAAATGTGGTGTCCTCACTGGCATCAATAGAATCTGCATTCTTACTAATACCCCAAAGTGTCTCCCAAATTCCTTTTGAAGTCAATCCTGTGTTAAGGTATCATGTAAACAAATTATTATTGCTCTCAAGATCCTGGGCCTGTGCCCAGAGGCAAAGGAAGCAAAGTACTGGCATGGAAGATATCTACAAGAGTGAAAGAGAAAGACCATGGTGGCTAAAGATGAGACATTCCCATTGTCTACACTAAGAAGATCCCAAACCATCTCAATCTTCCCCAGGCACTGATACTCACCTGACTGAGATTGAAGGTCATGATGCTGTTGTCATCATATAGCAGGATGTTGATGGTATCTAATGCCCATGTGCTCTCTGCCAGGAGACCAGACTTGAGGGACATCATTACCCGCCATGCCTCCGGGGTTCCTGAAATAAACCTCCATGTCGTCCATCCACCAAGCCCGGGTTGGCTGGAGGCACCCCCAGGGTTGCCCCATCAGTGAGGCTACTCTGAAGATAACACAATGTAGAAGGCAGTTCCTGTCTGGGAGATGACACACACCAGCCCCTCATGGCTTCTAAGCTGTCTGTCTAGGACATCACTGCATGGCAATGTTTTGAAGGAAAACTTTTAGTTAGCTTATTTCTTCCTTTTCCAAAGTTCTTTGGTTCTATTTTAGTCAATATTGGACCAGATTCAACCTCATCCAGAATATTAAGGTGGAGGGAACAATGGACAAGACAGAAAGGGGCAGATTAGGCAACCGAATGAGGGAGATCTCCTTACCAATGTCTTTCATTGTGAGCCGCCTCCTCTGCTTCAACACAGGCTGTGTGGCTTCAACAGAGCCAGGTGGGAAGGTGATATCCCGCCGAATCATGGGGGGCTGCACAGGGGCAGGTGCTATGTGTGAGGCAGGTACTGGGGGACCTGCCTTCTGCATTTTCATCCCAGAGTGCAGGAATGGAGACTTGCTAGGAGAGGTGCGGTTCTCCATTGGCCGGGGCAGGGGAGCAGGGCTGGATACCTGAGGAATGTGATTCTGCATGCTTGGCGGGGGCTGGTAGTTAGATGGAGGGGGCCTTGTCATGGGGGGCACAGGGGCAGAGGGACCATATGGGGGCTGGCGTGTGCCATGGGAAGGCCACGGGCCTTCGTGGTTGGCCCTCTGATCTGTGTGCAGCATTTCATCTGTTCGGTTCACGCCATGATAGGTGGGCCCCTGGGGAGCAGAGCCCGTGCTCTGCCTGTTGGCATAATTATAGGTCATGTCATTACGCCCCTGCCACATGGTGCCTTGCTGAGCAACCTCAGCTGATGCCTGTATGGGGCCGCCCATCATTTGCGGTGGCATGTTTTGCTGGGCATTGGTGCCAGGGGGTGCAGAGACACGGTCTCGGCCAAACTGGAATGGAAATTGGTTCTGGGGGCCGCCTGCTGGTCGGCGCTCAGTAGCAGCGGTGGCAGTGGCAGGATAGGCATTGCCATATTGGTTGTATACATCTTGCTGAGGGGAAGGCTGGGCAGCTTGTTGCTGGCTGGCAGGCTGGGGCTGGGCTGGGGGCAACTGCTGCTGCTGAGGCTGCCCCTGCCCAGTGCTGTATGGCACGCTGTACATCTCCCCTTCATGCCGCTTGGCAGGAGGGCCATATGTGCCATCCATTGGCCGCTTGTAATTCTAAGGCAGAGACAAGCAGAGGGGAAGTTAATACTCTGCACTCAGGGACATAAAGCCCACAGATGCCGAGATGGCTACAACTAGATGCCTGGTGGCCATAGACTCCAAGGAAACATGGGAATCACCTTAACAAATTATCTTTTGAAGTTGTTTCCAAAAGCAACCACCACTCTTTCTTCCCCTCCCTTGCTCTAAGTAGAAAAATATACAAAACCTAACGATCAAAATAAGGTCTATTTCTAGCCCCTTCCAACTCCAAATAGAGAAGAGACTGAGGACTTGGCTCTTCAAGCAGGACTGGCCAGTCAGATGAGAGAAGAATGCCAAAATATCTAAAGTGAGCTTCTTAGACTTCAACACGTTAGTTTACTACTAGCTTTCAAGACGAACCTGCATGCCGGTCCATTCCCAGCTACCCTCCTCACCTGCTGCTGCTGTTGATACATTGTGGTCTGCTGGCTGGGGAAGGGGCTGCCAGAAGGGGTACCTTGGGTGGAGAACTGATTGCCATAGGAATCATGTCTACAGGAGGCAAAGAAACACAGGATCAGGGTGGGTAGTGGCAAAGTCTGAGTCACAGCAGCACCAAGACCAGGCTTTACTCACCGTTGCTGCTGCTGCTGCTGCTGCGGGGGGTAGCGGCTAGGAGAATACATCCCCGAGTCTGGGTTGGAAGGCATGAGATTAGGCTGTGGGGCCCCAGTGCTCATGTTTCCCTCAGGCCCTATTCCAGGCTCCGTCCTAAACAAAATTGAAGAGACAGATTGAGCCCACTATAGCCTCAGGGTGCTGGCGGGTGGACAGGAGCTGGGGTCATGCTTACCTCACTCTGTCATAAGGACCTCCATAGGGATAGTGCTGTCGTGGTCCCATCGCCACATTTCCTAGCCCAGGGCCAGCAGCACGACTGTAGGGGTCACCCATCCCGCCGTTGGGGCCCTGCCCTGAGGACATGAAGGGATCACTCCCTGGAGCTGAGTGTAGAAAGGCAAGCAGTGAACAAACTGGTAAGTTGGCAAAGCTGGTAATATATATTTGTCTGCTCCAAAGACCCAGGCCCTCTTCAAGTTTGATCTCATTGTTTTCCAGACAAGTTCAAAACAGAGATCTAAAGAGGCCCCAACCAGCAGAAGGCATGTACTTGTTAAGGGATGACAAGGTGAGGTCAAGGAGGAGACAAGAAAGGAGGTAGGGATGAAGAGGGGTAGTTAGGGCAGGAAATGCATTATCTCAGAAGATGGCTCCACAAGAACCCTGACCCACTCTCAAGATTTCCCACCATTTCACTGGTCCCATCTTTACGAGCACAAGCTCAAATAGCAATCAGATCAGTCACCTTTCCTCATGCTGCCATAAGGATCCTTATTTGGCTCATAGGACATGCGCCCCATCATGTCAGAGGTATTCATACTGGGCTGATACCCAGGGTTTGGAGTCATGGAATTCCGCTTCTGGAATGTGGAGTCACTTCCATCATTAAAGGCATCCTGGATCCCAACCGAATTGCTCCTGCTCCAGAGTGAGGAAAACCAATTAGACCACAAATAGACCAATTTTTCCAATATAACAGGACACGCAGTAGTCACTGGCTGGGAAGGCAGAGGCAAAGACCACCCTTTGGCTGCAAAGGAGTTCCCATGCACTTATCTCCAGCCATCCCTCCCAACCATCTGCCCTGCTCTTGGCCATACCTCATGCCTGGCAATGGGGGGATCTGACTGTGTGGTGTGGATGCTGGAGTTGGTGGCTTTAAGTCTCCTCCTTCTGCCATGGAACTGCTGGTTGACTGAGGAGTCTGGGGCCCCTGCATAGATCCTGATCCCGCTGTGGACAGAGATACAATTTGAGCAGTTTGCTTGGCATGAAAGTGTTTAACTCTCACACAAACACACGAATGACCCAGAATCTCTTTGGGAAAGTTCTTCCTAAGGCCTTTAAAGCCTGATCACCCTTCTTAGCAGAGGATCTACAAGGCCAGGTCATAAAGACGGGAATTTGAGGGTTTTGTAGCTCTTTGTTTTTGTTTTCCATGTAGAAAAGAGGAGTGTTGTGGCCATGACATCACCATGCTGGTGATTCCTTGAGTCACTGCCAGCTTCCCTGGCTATTTCTTTTCACTCCTCCAAAGGACCTTGTCTAACCTATTAAACCCTGTAATGCGGGCCCATGAGCTCCAGTCAGAGCCTCCCAAATCCTGGGTAGGGAGGGGCTTCCAAATCTGGGATGTATTTTAGGAGTCTAGGAGCTCCTGTTCTGAAGCATCCAGCTTGGTGTCATCTCTCAAGTTCAAATGTTCTTCTAAGCTGATGAGTACAAAACTACTAGTAATTAATGTTTCCAATAGTTACCATTCCTGGCAGTAGATATCCCACTGCTGAGGCCTCCCCAGCTGATGAGTCATCTCAGGTACTCATTACACCCTCAGAGGTCAACACCAGGGCACATGTGTTTACACCCACCTTCCAGGCACCCTGGTCTTCTTTCCTCTCTAGGCTCGCCCTAGGCCTCAGCCTCCTCTCAGAAAGGAGGGTGGGCAGAGGCACTCCCATCAGGGAGTTCCATTCATATGCCTTCCCCACTCCCTCCTTTCCATTCATTACCATCTCAGCTCCCTGGGGAATTCAGGGCTCTAGTCTGAGCTGCATTCTAAGGTGCTGATATCAAGGGGCCAAAGCTCCCAGATGGCCCTGTCTTGCTGCCATTTGTCAGTTCCCTCAACTCCTCTTGTGCCCCTCCCATTCACAACTTTACAAACATTTGGCAAGTTGCCAGCTGCACAACAAAAATTAAAACTTTAAGGGCTGCTGCAGAGTACCTCCCAAGGGAGTTTTCACTGCCCACTCTCTAGTCAGCCAACCTATTAAGCCCTGTGGTAGGGCAAGGCAGAGCACAGATCCTTGGCATATCCTACTGGAGGCAGGTACCACTGAATATGAGGCCAGGGCAACAGGCCCTCTCAGCCTTGGTGGGGCCGCTGATCCCATCCTTACCAGGAGAGGGAGGCTGGATCTTGGGCTGCGACTTCTTGGAATCAGCAGCTGCAAAGATGTCTGGGGGAGGGTCTTCTCCCCGTTCAATCTTGCATTCAAAGGCATAGAGACACTGGATATACTGCTTTTTCAAGGAGCTGGCAGCACTGCTTGATGTGCCCACATTGAGGTTGGTTGCAAGTTCCCGCCATTTTTTGTTCTTGTTGACCTGTATAATCAAACCAAAAGAGTCGGGGTATATCTCCCGCCTGGTTTTCTGCCCGAAAGTCCCAAGCCCCATCAGGCTGCAAGGTATTCATCTTTGTAAAATCACAGTTCTTAGTTAATTAAAAAAGTTAAACTTGCTTGGTGGATACTCCACAAGAAGTGCTAAATCTGCAGCTGGCTTCGTTTTACCCTCAGGATGTTCCACTGCAACTATCAGACTGTGCTTATGCAAAACAGGGCAAATTTCACATTACTACTGGAACAGAATTCAGAGTCCAGTTTTTTAGTACACTGCTAAAAAATGGTGTACAAATCATCTGCATATCTAAATCCTTTTTTTTTCTTTTTTTTTGAGACAGAAAAAATAAATCTCGCTCTGTCGCCTAGGCTGGAATGCAGTGGCACGATCTCAGCTCACTGCAACCTCTGCCTCCCGGGCTCAAGCGATTCTCTTATCTCAGCCTCCCCAGTAGCTGGGATTACAGGCGTGCACCACCACTTCTGGCTAATTTCTGTATTTTTAGTGGAGACAGGGTTTCACCATGTTGGCCAGGCTGGTCTCAAACTCCTGGCTTCAAGTCATCTACTCGCCTCAGCCTCCTAAAGTGCTGAGATTACAGGCATGAGCCACTGTGCCTGGCCCTAAATCCTGTTTTAAATGCACTAATAAAAACTAACATTTTATAAAATGGAGACTCGTGATAGTATCAATGACCACCCTGCTTGACTTGCTTTGTCAAACTGGGAATTTTCACATCTGGTTTTTTTCTTGGCATGGTGCTCCCTGCAAATTTGACATTCTTGTGCCACTGGCTCCCCTAACATATCTCACTGACAAATAACCGGAGATCCCTTTCCCTTACCAGTCACTGTCCTGATGGTCCAGGTGTTCAGGGTCTTATTTATTTATTTATTTAGAGACAGAATCTCACTTTGTCACCCAGGCTGGAGTGTAGTGGCGCCATTTCTGCTCACTGCAACCTCCTCCTCCTGGGTTCAAGTGATTCTCCTGCCTCAGTCTGCCAAGCAGTGGGACTACAGGCGCCCGCCACCATGCCCCACTAATTTTTATATTTTTAGTAGAGACAAGGTTTGGCCATGTTGGCCAGGCTGGTCTCAAACTCCTGACCTCAGATGATCCGCCCGTCTCAGCCTCCCAAAGTGCTGGGATTATAGGTGTGAGCCACTGTGCCTGGCCCAGGGCCTTATTATGACTTTTTTTTTTTTTTTTTTTTGAGACGGAGTCTCGCTTTGTCACCTAGGCTGGAGTGCAGTGGCGCGATCTTGGCTCACTGCAAGCTCTGCCTCCCAGGTTCATGCCATTCTCCTGCCTCAGCCTCCGAGTAGCTGGGACTACAGACGCCCGCCACCACGCCCAGCTCATTTTTTGTATTTTTAGTAGAGACGGGGTTTCACCATGTTAGCCAGGATGGTCTCGATCTCCTGACCTCGTGATCCGCCCGCCTCGGCCTCCCAAAGTGCTGGGATTACAGGCTTGAGCCACTGCGCCCGGCCTTATTATGACTTTTGTACCTCCCCAGCAGCCAACCTACAGTTCTGCCTCCTTCCCTCAGCTTTAGGGCACACTGACCAAGCCCATTCCCCAGATGCTCCCTACAATTAGTCTTTCTGCTCTAGATGGACAGGTCTCCTTCTTCATGTATTCTTAGGCTTATTCATCTACCATATGGTAAATCTGTTCCCCCAAGGCCTGGGAACAAGGGTTTTCCAGTCCCTATACACAAAGGAAGTTCAGTAAGTCGTAATGTCTGCTGATACGGTACCCATGACACTAGAAAGAGGAGTTTCAACAGGCAGAGGGGGACAACCTAGATGGGGCAGAGGTGACTAGGAATACTTCTTAGAGTGGGTAACACCTGAGCTAAGTCTTCATGGTTGGAGACGGCCTTGGTGGGAAATATCCAGACTCTCTCCCATCTCCGTGGCATCTAGGCCAGTCTACTGGATTGGCCACTCTTCCACCTAAACCCTACTAATCCTTTAGATAAGCTCAAGATGCAGCTTTGCTTTCTTGGAGCCTTCATAAACTAACTTATAAAAAGCACTCTTTTGCCCCTGAATTATCACTGTCTTTTAAAAGTTCAATTACAAGGCATTTTAAAGGTTTGCATCCTTTTGCAATCTGGAAGAGACTCAGACATCAGAATTCTCTCTGTATCTCATCCTAGGTTCAGTGAACCCTGAAGCTCACCGAATCAGAAGCGAGCGAAACCTAACCCAAAGCTCTCCTTCCCTATAGGCAGGGAAGACTTGACTATGAGATCTGAGTATCAGGGAGAATGGCAGGAATATACATGGAGTCACCTCAAAAGCCTTCCATGGCTTTGCTTCTCATGCCAGTTATGTGGCAGTATGCACGTGTCTTGTTTTGTTTTGTTTTCCTTTGTGGGGGAGGGGAATAAAGCCTGAAGGGAGAAGGAATTCATAACTGACTGTTGGCTGGCTTCATTCCAATCACTTTCTTTTCTGCTGGTGACAGCTGTTTTCCTCTTCTGATTTAGAAGGTCTGGAATAAGTCCCTCCCTGCCACGCCTCCCCGAGCTCAGCCACAAACTGATCCAACAGCAGGCTTCTGGTCTGGTGACTACAGAACACACACAGGAGGAAAGTCTGCAAGGCACAGTCTGCTGTCTGCCTGTGCTGCCTCACCTGTTTGCCTCCTGGGCTAAGTCTACAAAATTGTAAGGTATCAGAGTAGGCGCAAGCTCTGGGTGGTGTCCAATTCAGGTTATCATTTAAGTTTCCCATACAGAAAAACTAAACACATCATTTCCTACTACTTCTTCCTTTATAATAAACTATTTCTACTAAACAGTTCCTGAAATCCTGTCTCTACTGGGAAGATTCCAGGAATGGGAAGATCTACTTATACTCTGGCTGCCTCTGTACCATCTTGCAGGCCGATTTATGTGGCAGAAACCTTGCTGAAAGTCAAGGTTTTTCTAACTTTTGATAGTCTAGTGAGTTATATACTGTTACATAGTGTTTGTATTTTACAAATAAGAAAATTAAGGTTCAGAGTGGTTACACACCTTAAGGTCATATATGTTGTAAGTGGGTAAGAAGGGACTCAAAACCAGGTCCATCTCTCCAAATCCTGTCTTTGCTACTATGCCAAATTGCCTCCCATGGAATCAGAATGCCCACAGACCTTCCCTAGCTTTGCATCTCAGTGGGACCCTAGATATACGGTAAACTTACTGCTAATACCTCATACTACCAGGGAGGTCTCTGCTTCCTGCCTTATCTTCTGGGAAACCTGTGCTCCCTGGTCTATCAATATTATCAATATTCGACTCAGAGAGCAGGAGAGGATGATGTCCCTGTGGGATGCATGGTACCACGTGAAGCCAGTGAGTACCTAAGAAAGGGGTTTGTGGAAACCACAGGGGCAGTCAAGTGTCAGGCACCCACTCACCTGAGTCAATCCACCAATCTCCTTCACAGACACATAGAGGCGATAGAGGTCCAGAGGTTTCCTACCCACAGCAGGCAGATTTGTCATGCCCATGGCCTTCTCCTCAGTGAAGGCCAGATAACGGTCCACCCACATCTTCCTCTCAGGCTCACCACCCAGCTCATACAACTTGGTGATCTTCTCATTGGTTGTAGTAGAAGAACTGGATTTCTGGAAGGTTCAGGTCAAAATTCATAGGAATGGGTCAGATTCAAAGCCTATGCTAAGGGTCTCAGAAGTCTCTTGACAGGAGCAGTGTTAAAGCTTCTTACTCTGGGGTGGTCACTAACACCTGCCCTGCCTTCACAAGGTTGAAGGGCCAAAAAAGAACCAATTTTTTTTTTTTTCCTATAAAGGAAGGAAGCTAACACTGAATATATGTTATGTACTGGGTGGGATGCTAGATGCCTTTATATATTAGATACTATAAAATTATCCCCATTTTTAAAGATAAGGAAGCAGGCACCAGGAGGCAAAGCGTAAGATCTCACAGCTTTTAAGTGGCAGGCTGAGGATCAAATCCTTGTCCATCTGACATCAAAGCCACTACTACTCCCACACTACTACCCAGGAGCCTGAACGTACTTAGGTACTATGTTTTAGGTAAATCGAAAAACTCACAACATGATCTTGAGGCAATGGGATGGACTAAAATGAAAAGAAACTCTTTGCCTCTTCTAAAGAAAGGAAGGGTTTCCCACCTGGTTGAAGGGCTTTGGATATCATCCTGTCCAAGACAGGAGGATGGTCAAAAGGGCTGGGAGCTAGAGGTGAAAACTCATAGGAGGTAACAGCTATGATTTTTATTTTCCCTACGTATATAGATAGGGAAAGTGAGGTATGGCCAAGGACAGAAATATTTCAAACGACCCAAATGCTGAGTAGGACCCATTACTTCTGCACAGCCTAACAGCACACCCAGGACCAACCTAAGGGAAGCCAAGGAATCAAGTCTCATGTGCCTTATCTCCTTCTTTACAGTACACAGGGTACCATTCCTGCTGCCACGAGTAAGGTTCAGGAAGAGAAGAGCAACTAGTTGCCCATGGCACACCCCATCTATCAATGCTTGAGTACAGGAGGCATGGTTTCACAGAGGGCACCAGCCAAACAGCACAGAGAGTTTGATGCTGCAGGGTCTGGCATTTCCCCCATAACAAACAGCTGTGAGAATATTATGTTATTTACCAGGATCCCTTAGACCAACCCAGACCCAACTCACTGAGCTATTATTCTGAGACCCTTCATGATAAGAGGAGGCAACAGCAGCTTTTTCAGAGACTATCTAGTCCGGTGTCATAAAAGGCTGGGATCTTGTCTCTCTCTTTTCTTTTTCCTTCCTACCACTGAAAAAGATAGGACACAAAATTGAAAGAGTCAAGACAAAAATTGCTACCTTGGATTTGGATTCTGTCTTGGGTGTCCCGTCTGCCTTGTTGTTCATTTTGGTGGCTGGAGTTAACTTGACATCCCCAAGGCCCATCATCTCTGGGCTGGCTGCCATCCCTGTAAAAGAGAAAAAAATTCTCAAGACCAGTAAGTTTAGCTGTGATGTGACTCTTGAAGAAATCCCTAGTGAGAATGACTAGCACTTACCTGCAGAATTGTTGGCCATGGTTCCACCCATGGAATATGGGGGTCCCTGAGGGTTGATCATGCCAGCCATACTATTAATCCCTTGTCCATAAGGAGGTCCAGTTCCCATCATGCCCCCTTGATTCATATTGGGGTAGCCTGGCGGCCTAAGGAAGAAGATGGAAAGTGAGAGAGACAAAGGTTAGACTCTGGGCTTTTAGATTTGAACTTGAGCCAAATAATGCTGTGTGATCATCTAGTTAGGATTAAAAGGAAAACACTGATGGGTCCCCAAAACTAGAACTATGCAACATCCAGGTATTATTTTTCTTTATTTTCTTGAGATACGGTATTGCTCTGGCACCCTGGCTGGAGTGCAGTGGTGTGATCATAGCTTTTTGCAGCCTTAAACTCCTGAGCTCCAACGATCTGCCTTCCTCAGCCTCCTGAGTGCCTAAGACTATGAGGCATGCACCACCATGTCCAGCTAACACCCAGATTCTCTTATCTTCTACATCCCACAAAAGATACTAAGAGAGTTCAAGTTCTGGATAGCGAACAATAGTTTATTTAATTTTTTTTTTTTTGAGATAGAGCCTCGCTCTGTTGCCCAGGCTGGAGTGCAGTAGCGTGATCTCGGCTCGCTGCAAGCTCCGCCTCCCAGGTTCACGCCATTCTCCTGCCTCAGCCTCCCAAGTAGCTGGGACTACAGGTGCCCGCCACCATGCCTGGCTAATTTTTTGTACTTTTAGTAGAGACAGAGTTTCCCCGTATTAGCCAGGATGGTCTCAATGTCCTGTCCTCGTGATCCGCCTGCCTCGGCCTCCCAAAGTGCTGGGATTATAGGGGTGAGCCACCGTGCCCAGCCAATTTTTTTTTTTTTTTTAGATGGGAGTTTCATTCTTGTCGCCCAGGCTGGAGTGCAACGGTGCAATCTCGGCTCACTGCAACCTGCAACCTCCGCCTCCCAGGTTCAAGCGATTCTCCTGCCTCAGCCTCCCAAGTAGCTGGGATTACAGGTGCCTACCACCATGCCTGGCTAATTTTTTGTATTTTTAGTAGAGATGGGGTTTCGCCATGCTGGGCAGGCTGGTCTTGAACTCCTGACCTCAGGTCATCCACCTGCCTCGGTATCCCAAAGTGCTAGGATAACAGGAGTGAGCCACTGCACCCAGCCACAATAGCTGAATTTCAAAGGGTACAATTCTTTGAAGCAGAGCCCTGCTGTGTCTTTTAAGTACTGCCTTCCTCAAAGCCACCTCCAAAGTCAAGTTGTATTTCCATTTAAGGGCCCTGTCTGTGGCAAAAGACATAGATGAAATGCCGAACTGTACCACTTTTTGTCATGCTAAATTCCAGACTGGAACCCTCAGCATATCACCCAGAGGTGGCTTTGCATTATTTCTTGATGGGCTAATGCAAACTTTGCACTTCTATCTTTCTGAAGTTCTACCAAATCCAGCTCTTTATAGTCAATCACCCTATTTTACCTTGGTTCATCAACAACTCAATAAGATTTAGTGGCCAAAGAAGTCGTTAAACCTAATCACGTGAGCCTTCTGCACTCTAGCACCAGAGTCAACACACAGGACCACATAAAACAGTAAGAGAAATGGCAAACCACAAGCTTACCATTTGCTATTTCTAACACCAAAGATCCAAGACATATGTATCATTAAGAATCCTTTTGGAAACCAAAATGTTGACTGATAGAAGTTAAACTACCTACTCTGAACACTTATTTTGCAAATCAAAATAAGCTGTCTTTAGCCCTGGCAACATAGTGAGACCCCACATCTATTTAAAAAAAAAAAAAAAAAAAAAAAAAAAAAAAAGGCTAGGCATGGTGGATCATGCCTAGCACTTTGGGAGGCCAAGGCAGGCAGCTCGCTTGAGGTCAGGAGTTCGAGACCAGCCTGGCTAACATGGTGAAACCCAGTATCTACTAAAAATATAGAAATTAACAGGGCATGGTGGCGGGTACCTGTAATCCCAGCTACTTGGGAGGCTGAGGCAGGAGAATCGCTTGAACCTGGGAAGCAGAGGTTGCAGTGAGCTGAAAGTATATCACTGCACTCCAGCTTGGGCAATGGAGTGAGACTCTGTCTCAAAATAAGTAAATAAATAAATAAAAATAAAAAATAAATTAGCCGTGTGTGGTGGTGTATGCCTGTAGTCCCAACTACTCAGAAAGCTGAGGTGGGAGGATCACCTAAGCCTGGGAGGTCAAGGCTGCAGTGAACTGTGGTCATGGCACTGCAATTCAGTCTGGGGAACAGAGCAAGGCCCTGTCTCTAAAGATCCCAAAACAAAACAAAACACTCCATAAAAACCTTTTTTCTTTTCTTCTATTTTTTTTTTTCAGTCTAGTTCTGTCGCCCAGGCTGGAGTGCAGTGGCACAATTTCGGCTCACTGCAGCTTCCGCCTCCTGGGTTCAAGCGATTCTCCTGCCTCAGCCTCCTGAGTAGCTGGGATTATAGGCGTGCACCACCACACCCAGCTAATTTTTGCATTTTTAGTATAGACGGGGTTTCACCATATTGGTCAGGCTGGTCTCAAACTTCTGACCTCATGATCTGCCCGCCTTGGCCTCCCACAGTGCTAGGATTACAGGCGTGAGCCACCATGCCCGGCCAAAACCCTGTTTTTTTATAAAGTTCTTTACATATGATGTTTAGTCATGTGAAATTTCAGACCCATCTAAGACATGTAAGAATTAACACTTCATACACACACCCATTTCCCCGCCGCCCGATTTAGGTCCAGAAGCATCTCAATAATCTGAGTGGGTCTACACTTCCCAGGCCTTACCTGTTTTGGATAGAGTTGGCAGCAACATGCATGGCGACAGCAGTTTCTTGGGTTTTCCGGTTCATGCCCCCTGGTGGGGGACACATCCCTGACCCAACCTGAGGTGGCATATTGGCCATGTTAGGGCCATAAGGCCGGTTGCCCATGGAGGCGTGACTCATCCTCCCTGGAGGGAGTGTGCCGTAAGGTGGGATGCCAGGCTGTCCATGCATCTGACCTCCGGCACCCATGGGGTTTATGCCTCCAGCCATGCCTGCACTGGGATAGTTGGCATTGGGCAAGGCATTATAGTTTGGCTGCCTGGGGTAGCCACCTGAGAGGGGAGGAAGAGAAGACAGAGACTTGGTTAGTGACTCACTAGCAACTCACTAATATCTCTCAACTCTAGAACACCAAACAATGTCATTCAATATTTTGGTTAGGAAAGAGACCAACTTCATGGTAGCCTTTATCTCCATGAGAAAAAGTGGGGGGGTGCCAGAAGCATGTAAAGGCAGGTCAGTTATCCCCTCCATCTTAAAGGCAGCACAGAGCAAGGCTGGCTTTGCTGCCACACAGGCACTTCAACTTCCAGAAGAAGATAACTTCCTTTTTATCTCCATGCTCTGTGTAAGATACTCAACTTTTGATCTGCCTAGGGCTTCAATTTTGAGCAAAGATCTATTCCATTATGACTTATTCACTAAAAATAATTAAAAAAAAGTAATAACCAATAGCTACCATGTATTAATTGTCTGTGCTCAATGGTGGAGTAAACACCTTATCTCCATTTTTACAAATGAAACAGAGGCTCAGTGAAATTGAAAGACTTTCTCATAGTGACGGAGTAAGTGGAGACAAATGGAATCTTTCCTTGCCCTTCTTCAAGGGCCTGGCCTGGGTGGATTTAAGGCAAAGGACAGCCGGGCGCGGTGGCTCAAGCCTGTAATCCCAGCACTTTGGGAGGCCGAGACAGGCGGATCACGAGGTCAGGAGATCAAGACCATCCTGGCTAACACGGTGAAACCCCGTCTCTACTAAAAAATCCAAAAAACTAGCCGGGCGAGGTGGCGGGCGTCTGTGTTCCCAGCTACTCGGGAGCCTGAGGCAGGAGAATGGCGTAAACCCGGAAGGCGGAGCTTGCAGTGAGCTGAGATCCGGCCACTGTACTCCAGTCTGGGCCACAGAGCCAGACTCCTTCTCAAAAAAAAAAAAAAAAAAAAAAAAAAAAGGCAAAGGACAGCCCTTCTCTCACAAGGTTACAAGCTAGATGGCAACATATCAGACAAGGAACTGTTTTCTCCTCTCACCCCTATCTACTCCTAACTGGGTAGTATACTGACCTTGTGGGCCATACTGACCCCCCTGGGGACCATAGCTCCCCATGGAGTTCTGCTGGTAGGAGCCCATGCCTGTGTGTATCTGTCCTCCGGAAGGCTGACGCGGAGATAAGGCTGAGCCGGGCTGGGGGGAACTGTACTGGGGCATCTGGGGGTTCCTCTGCATATAACCTATTTGTGGGTAGTATCCATATAGTTATTAGCTTTATACAATGCGAACAAATGCTCTCCCTCCTTATCCTGGGACTTTACCATCTACATTTTCTTTAGCAGCTACTTGCATGGAGTCTCTATCTGATTTTCTATATAGTGGTGTGTCATTTTAGGCACCTTCAGAGTGACATAAGCCATTAACCAGGGCATGCCAACTGTTTCTGCTAAATGGAGGTTTGAAAAGACAAAAAGGAATGACAAAAACCAAAATGAATGACTTAATGAGTAAAGACCAAATGTTGAGTCTTCAGCAACTGCCGACCACATGAGGCAAAATGTAAGAGGGCAACCATCAAAACAGAGATAAGTACTGAGAAATGGAGACACTAACATGGCCAAGCCCACTCTAACTTCACAATTTGCTGCTGGGTCTCAGCACAAAGAAGTAGTAAGTGTTTGGGATTATATATCTGCTAATTACCCTGATCTGATCACTATACGTTATATCTATTGAAACATCACTATGTTCCCCATAAATAAGTACAATTATCATGTCAACTTTTAAAGAATATAAAAACAATTTGCTGCAGGGATTGTCCTAAGCTTCATGGTCAAACAGCTCTCTAAAAGCTACTGCACAGGGCACTCAAATGTCTGTCCTAGCTCCCTGCCCCTCCCCAACACCCAGGCTCTCACCTCGATCTTGGGCAATGCTTGATTGGTTCATGGAAGGATGCATGATGCTGTCCGACTGGCCACTGGGTGGCCGAGGTGGCATCTGGTTGCCTGCTCCAGACAAAGAACAACATAAGAATATCATGGCTAAGCCTGGGAATTCTAGCTAGGTAGTCAATTCAGAGCTAGAAATGGCTCATGGAGAGGCCAAGTACCTCCCAGTATCACACACACAGAGATCCAGCCAACAGGTTCCAATCTCCCTTCTCCAAATGCTAAGGGGGAAACTATGCAAGCATGAGCCAGAGATGCTTTCTCTGCCAGGGGAAGACTAGGACTCCTTAATATTACTGGGGGCAGTCACCTTTCCCTCTCCCTAAAGCCCAGCACTTGAGGGTACCTGGCACTGCAGCAGGCGAGAGTGGTCCTGAGCGAGACTGAGCAACACTGGCGGGAGAGCCAACAGGGGACGGGGAGGGGCCTCGGATGCCAGGCAGGTGAGGGGAAGTATGAGGAGAAAAAGGAGACTGAGCTGGATTACTCTGCTCTCCTTGGCTGCTGGAAATCCCTGATGTGCTCACTCCAGGACTCAGAGCTCCTTCTGTCCCCATGGGGAGGTCATCTATTGAACCAGATAGATCCTAGAACATATACATAAGAACATGGATTAGTAATATTAGGCAGAAAGATTCTACTATCAATAATCCTACTACTTGCTTAGCATTTTCCTTAAATAATCAAGAGCAAATACATCACACACGTTCTTTACTCATGATGCTATTTTTATTTAAAAAAAAAAAAAACAATTTTTTTTTTTTTTTGAGACAGAGTTTCGCTCTTGTTGCCCAGGCTGGAGTGCAATGGTGCGTCTCAGCTCATCGCAACCTCCGCCTCCCAGGTCCAAGGGATTTTCCTGCCTCAGCCTCCTGAGTGGCTGGGATTACAGGCATGTGCCACCACGCCTGGCTAAATTTTTTGTATTTTTAGTAGAGACGGGTTTTCTCCATGTTGGTCAGACTGGTCTCGAACTCCCGATCGCAAGAGGCCCTCCTTGGCCTCCCAAAGTGCTGAGATTATAGGCGTGAGCCACCGCACCCGGCCCTAGTCATAATACTATAATTTACATATGGCAAACTCTGTTAAGGACCAGGTGGAATATATATTAGACCTTGGTGGGCCATAAAGCCTCCTTCAAAACTATTCAACTCTGACACTATAGTGCAATAGTAGTGAGACAATATACAAACAATGGTGTGACTGAGTTTTGCTGATTCCTTTTCTATGCTTCTAGCCCCTCAGAAGCAGATCTAGCACTTTCGTCTTCTTTCCCAGTCCTAACTTCTATCGTCATAAGAAAGCAACTACTTCAGTGAGGCTTTAGTTCTTTTCCAATAGCAGAACTTTACAAAATGCTGCCAGGATGGTACCAAGAGCTACAAGAGAATGTTAACAAGTTTGGGAAACATTTATAGATCCCCTCTACTTCTATTATATATTAGAATGATGATTATTATTATAGATTATCATAGCCTCCATTTGCCAAGGACTCACTCCAAGTCACCATACTTTACAACATAAGGGGTAGGAGGTAAGAAAGAGATACATTGGATGAGAAAGGCAATTTCTTAACCGCCAAGAAGGTCTGGGACTATACTCCTAACACCTGGTCTATAACAGTAATCAACAAATGTTTGCCAATTGAACAAATTCTGTTTTTTCCCAGCTTTTATGTTTTTCAGTGAGAACTTGGTATTTATTTGTAGGCTTTGCTTGTCTTGAATTAATCAATAAAGAGTTCACTCTAGGTCAACAAACTCCAGTATTAGCAAACAGGAGCTCAATATGAAAAATATTCACCCCAGAAAATATACCCTAACTCCATCCCCTGCGCCATGTTCATTCTCTAGCTAGCAACATTACTTCAGGCTTGGAACTAACTGTAATTGAAGAAAGGATGAAAACCCTGACACTTAAATGGTAAACAAAAGAGTTCTCTTAAACACACTGGGTCACATGCAGTGGCTCCTTTTGGAAGGCTGAGGCAGGCAGATCACTTGAGCCCAGGAGTTCGAGACCAGCCTGGGCAACACGGCAAAACCCTGTCTCTGCTAAAAACACCCCCAAAAATAAGCCAGGTGTCGTGGTGTACAGCGGTAGTCCCAGCTACTTGGGAGGCTGAGGTGGGATAATCTCTTAAGCCAGTGACGAGGAGGCTATAGGGAGCCAAGATTGTACCACTGCACTCCAGCATAGGTAACAGAGCAAAACACCGTCTCGAAGACAAACAAAAACAAAACTGAAAACACCACACATCTCGAGGAGGAGGAGATCCAAGTTGGTTTGAGTCTATTCCTGCTCCAATAAACGAGCTCACCCTGGAAAGATCGACTGAAAGTGACTTTGACACTAAGCTCAGACAGTTAACACTGGAGGTCAGAGAGTACCTTTTAGGCTCTCCTTCAAGTATCCAAGCTGGGTGGACCTTCCACAAACCACTTGGTACCTCACTAGGCTGGGAGCATTTCTGCTGAGCTCTTGGAGACAAAGTTTGCTCTGAAGGCAGGTAGATAGGTATGCATTTGTGCCTGTGTCCAGCTTTCCATGTTAGTTGAGAAGTCAGAAAATGCTAGCTTTCTTTTTTGTTAAGAAGTAGGCCAGGCATACCACAGCATACTTTAAAAATGCAATGAGAATTAGTTCCACCATAGAACGATTTCAAGAGGTCAACCACGAGGTAACAGCAAAGGACATCTTCCTTTCTTGAAGGACTAAAGTACCTGGAGCTATGAAGAGCCCCACGTTAGTCCCAAGAGAGAGGGACTCCATCCTTGGTTCTTCTTTTTTTTTTTTTTTTTTTTTTGAGACAGGGTCTCACTCTGTTACCCCAGGCTGGAGTACACTGGCACGATGCCAGCTCCCTACAGCCTCAACCTGCCTAGCTCAAGTGATCCTCTTACCTCCACCTCCCGAGTAGCTGGGACTACAGGCATGCGCCACCACATATGGCTCTGTGTGTGTGTGTATAGGCATGCGCCACCGTGTGTGTGTGTGTGTAGAAGAGATTCTGCCATGTTGCCCAGGGTGGTCCCAAATTCTTGGGCTCAATCCTCCCACACTGGCCTCCCAAATTGCTGATATGATAGGCATGAGTCACCGTGCCCAGCCCCATCCCTGTTTTGATGCCTAAGTTACACCACAGACATCTAGCCTCTGAACCAAGAACAAACTAAAAGAGGCAACAAGATGACAAGGAGAGCCACTGTAAGTAGAAACGGCCTCAAAAAGCACTCATTAGGCCCTACAGTCTACAGCAAATCCCACAGCTCAATGATCTGTTTTAGGGATCAGCAGGTTCCCTAACCTACTCCTTACTACAGTCTCCATTCCTTATCAAACTGCCAGCTTTTGGTAATAAGAACTTTCCTGCTTACAGGAAAAAGAAGTGTATTTCAGAACAGAATAGGAATCAAGGATCCATCCATCAGACGAGAACTTGGTTCAGTTCAAATCGCTTTGAAAAATTAAATGTTGGCCAGGCGCAGTAGCTCATGTCCGTAATCCCAGCACTTTAGGAGGCCGAGGTGGGCGGATCACGAGGTCAGGAATTTGAGACCAGCCTGGCCAACATGGCGAAACCCCATCTCTACTAAAAATACAAAAATTACCCGGGCATGGTGGTGGGCACCTGTAATCCCAGGTACTCAGGAGGCTGAGGCGGGGAGAATTCCTTGAACCCAGGAGGCGGAGGTTACAGTGAGCCAAGATAGCACTACTGCATTCCAGCCTAGGAGACAGACTGAGACTCCGTCTCAAAAAAACAAAAAAAAAAAAAACAAAAAAAAAAACAACAGTTTTGATCATTTTTGTCTTTAGTTATACAAGTAAAACATGAACAGTCTCATGAAAAACACATTTCAGATATTACAGGTGAAGCCAAAGTCCCCTACACCAAAGTTCCCCAAGCTGTCTTTCTGTTGCCCTCAATAGAGAAACCACTGTTCAATTTGGTGTGCATCTTTGTGCGTTTTTTTGTTGTTGTTAATTTATTTTTATTTTTTATTTTTAGAGAAAGGGTCTCGGTCTGTCACCTAGGCTGGAGTGCAGTGGCATGATCTCAGTTCACTGCAACCTCCACCTCCCAGATTCAAGCGATTCTCCTGCCTCAGCCTCCTGAGTAGCTGGGATTAGAAAAATTAAATGTTTTGTTTTGATCATTTTTGTCTCTAGTTATACAAGTAAAACATAAACATTCTCATGATAAAAACATTTCAGATATTATAGGTGAAGCCAAAGTCCCCCTTGGCTGTCTCAATAGAGAAACCACTGTTCAATTTGGTGTGTATCTTCGTGGATTTTTTTTTTCTTTTTTTTTAAGAGACAGGGTCTAGGTCTGTCACCCAGGCTGGAGGGCAGTGGTAAGATCTTGGCTCACTGCAACCTCCACTTCCTGGTTCAAGTAATTCTCCTGCCTCAGCCTCCTGAGTAGCTAGGATTACAGGTTAATTTTTGTATTTTTTAGTAGAGACGGGGTTTCACCACGTTGGCCAGGCTGGTCTCGAACTCCTGACCTCCAGTGACCTGCCCACCTTGGCCTTCCAAAGTGCTGGCATTACAGGCATGAGCCACCATGCCTGGCCCCCAGCTAATTTTTAAATTTTTTTGTAGAGATGGGGCCTTGCCATGTTGCCCAGGCTTGTCTTGAACTCCTGGGCTCAAGCGATCTGCCCTTCTCAGCCTCCCAGTGTTCTAGGATTACAGGCATGAGCCACCACCACTGGCCTTGGTGTGTATCTTTGGAAGTGCTAAGAAAAAAAACCAAACAAGAAACAAAACAAAAAACCAAAACCTGGCCGGGTGCGGTGGCTCACGCCTGTAATCCCAGCACTTTGGGAGGCTGAGGTGGGCGGATCATGAGGTTAGGAGATGGAGACCATCCTGGCTAACATGGTGAAACCCCGTCTCTACTAAAAAAGACAAAAAATGAGCAGGGCGTGGTGGCGGGCGCCTGTAGTCCCAGCTACTTGGGAGGTTGAGGCAGGAGAATGGCGTGAACCCAGGAGGTGGAGGCTGCAGTGAGCCGAGGAGATCGTGCCACTGCACTCCAGCCTAGGCAACAGAGTGAGACTCCGTCTCAAAAATAAATGAATACATACATACATACATACACATACACACACACACACACACACACATATACATACATAAAAACCCACCAACCACTCCTATCAGCTCACGGCAGGAACTGAGGAGGTCCCTTCAGCCACATTTACAATTAAAAAACCAGGCTCGCCATAGATCCACAAGGAGAATGCCCCTGCTCCACCTGAGGGATCCTAGAAGCCTAAAGAAAACCTTTGTAGCTCTTGGGGCTGGGGTCTCAGAACTCTGGAGGCATCTGTGGCTGACAAAGATGTGGCTTTCCCTTCTTCAGGAGAGCTGTCACTTTTGGTAAAGTGCCCTGAGCTTCTTGGAGAAAAAGTGCTAAATAAACCACTGTCAACAGTAGTCCCACCTGGCTGGGATGCCTGGGCATAGAAAAATACTGGGGAAGGAAGAGCATTAATCTTCTTATCTCTCTGATTTGGTTGGCTTGGGGCCAACCTCTCAAAGTGTCATTTTCATTAGATGGCAACTGGTCAGCATGGGATAGTTGGTTTCAAATAATTTTAGGAGCCAAAATGTTAGCACAGAAAGGGGAAAATCATTTACGATTAACAGCTACCATTTAAGCATCTACTACATGCCAGACACTTTGCAAAGTTACCCAATTTTCTACAATTCTTGGTTACAGATACTATTACCATTACCATTTTGGTTTTGGTTTGGGTTTTTTTGAGTCAGGGTCTGCCTGTTACCCAGGCTGGAGTACAGTGGCACAATCCTGGCTCACTGCAACCTGTCTCCTAGGTTCAAGCCATCCTCCCACCTCAGCCTCCCGAATAGCTGCGACTACAGACACCCGGTTAGTTTTTTTTGTATTTTTGTAGTGATGAAGTTTCACCATGTTTCCCAGGCTGGTCTCAAATTCCTGAGCTCAAGCAATTCTCCCACCTTGGCCTCCCAAAGTGCTGGGATCACAGGCGTGAGCCACTGTACCCAGTCACATTACCAATTTGAAGATGAGGAAGTTGATGCCGAAAAAGATTGGGCTACATGCTCAGGTCATCTGGCAAGTGGTGGAAGCCAGATTTTAAACCCAGGCCTGTTGAACCCCATAGGCCATGCTGGCTTTCTCTCTCCATTATGTTGTGACACTATATGAACTGAGGAGAAAGGTCACGCCTCTTAAGGAGACCAAGGCCCAGCTTTTGGTATTTATCAGTTGTGACCTTGGGCAAACTGGCAAGAAGCCAGGCTTCGGTTTTCTCACATATACAATCAGAGAGGGCTGGATAAATCTAAGTCTGTGACACCTCTGGCACATATGCATGAAACCCCGCTAACACCATATGGTCAGGGTTAAACGACCAGCAGTAATATTCTGGAATGAGAGATATAACAACATACCAGCAATATAAGTTATAAGACATACCCACCAGTTCCAGTGGCTAGGCATAGTAAATATTTTTATTGGGAAATGGGAGGGAGTAGTAAGGGCAGAAGTCTCCAAAAGATGTTTTGCCCCTCTATCTACATGAACAGATATTGCTCTGAACTCCACATCCTTTTATTACACAGGACACACCTCTGCTTTCTACTCCACAAAAAGCCAGTTTTTCAGGTCTTTTGTTCCACAAAAAGCCAGACTCTGTTAAGCCAGACCTCAATGTTCATAACAGTTCAGTTTTCTATAACACATTTATCATTAATAAAAAGTTCAATCGGGCTGGGTGCGGTGGCTCACACCTGTAATCCCAGCACTTTGGGAGGCTGAGGTGGGCGGATCACGAGGTCAGGAGATCGAGATCATCCTGGCTAACACGGTGAAACCCCATCTCTACTAAAAAATACAAAAAATTAGCTGGGCGTGGTGGCGTGTGCCTGTAGTCCCAACTACTTGGCAGGCTGAGGCGGGAGAATGGCATGAACCCAGGAGATGGAGATTGCAGTGAGCCAAGATCGCGCCACCGCACTCCAGCCTGGGTGACACAGCGAGACTCTGTCTCAAAAAAAAAAAAAAAAGGCCCCTATTCTCCCTGGTGGGGGATGCCCTTGGCATCTCAGGACTCTCAGGTTCTCAATTATCCCAAAAGAGCCCACCTAACAAGCATCTTCTGGAAAGACTGTTAAAAGAACTGTAGCAATGCCCCTTTAATGGGAAGATTTCTTTTCCAGGGTTTGTTCTCCTCCAAGTATAATCCTGCTGAGAGATGGGAGGTGAGGATCAGCCCACTCAGTGCCCTACCAGTTCCAAGGAAGCAGCAGGGCCAGGAGAATTTCCTCACGTGTTTCCAATGTGTTTTGTGCATTTTATTGCTCATCTACCATGCAGATCAAAAGCGCTGGAGCAGATCCAACTATTTCACACAGAATCTCACACTCCAGGCTGGCTACAGCCCTGAAAGCCTTCATTTCTTCACTTGAAATACTGCCCAATGTTATTTTGGGATGTGACCTGATAGAGGAAGCCCACAGGGACTCCATGACGATAACTGTTCCAGCTGTGATTGGTTGCCCAGCCCTAGTGAGCGCCAGCATGAGTCTGTCAGGCTCTGCTGACAAACAGAACTCAGCAGCTAACACCTTCTCTTCACACCACAACAAAACCATGCCTGAAATCACACAGTCCATACCTTATTTTGTGGGGTAGGGGCAGTGGGGGTGCTGGTACTCTCACAGGAAGAACTGCAAGTTCTAAGATGAATTGGCTGCCCGCTGAAGAATATTTTTAAGCAGGAAGATACCAGATCAGGGTTAGAGGAGGGAAGTTTAAATTATCTCCCAATAGAGCCACATAAGGATGACATAAATTCATTTTGCCGAGCAGGTGAAATGGCAACAGGTACCAAGTATAAAGAATAGGCTCATGACAATGCTCAGATTTAGGGTTTTCCCATAAATCTGGCTAAATCCTTGGGGAATCCCAGATAGAGTTCTTGTATCCATTTAGTTGGGAAAAGCTTTTGCTGAGTTGTGCTGATACAGGCAGGTAAACTACCCATCATGAGAACCAGGTAAATCCTACACATAAGCTTGTAGTAAGTGTGTGCCCTGGGAACCTTGCAACTCAGCCATCCCCATTTAAATGATAATACTTGAATGAAAAAATTCCATAATGACCAAATCTACACTAGTAATTTGTCAGTCCCCTATCCCCGCCCCACCCCTAGGCTGCTCTCATGCTGAAGAATGGGAGGAAATCCTGAAGAACACAGAAGAGACTGGGAAACATAACCCATGAAGAAAAGGAAAAGGTAGGAGAGGAGGCAACAGCCTTAAACTCTAAGGAAGAAAAACTGAGACAAAATTAATTACTTAAGGCAAATAAGTTTTTGGGAGACTTGGCTTTTCATAAAACCTTCCTCAAGCAACAATTTATTGAGGGTAGCACAGAAGAAGAGGCTACCTCTACTGAACACTTGTACAATAAAGTTCCAGTTATAAGTTCTCTTTTTTTCTCCTTAGTCTTTGCTATAAATGTAAGAAAGATAAATTTGACCCACCCCAGACTGGTAGGGACTCCAAGAGTTACAGAATTGCTGTGACATTATTCCATGGTTTCAATCCAACAGATTAACTGCCACCTATGCCTAGAGAGCAGGCTTGCTGGTGTTAACTGAAATGCCAAGAAAGAATCAACACACAGAATAGGCTGCCTTTCACACCCGGTGGTAATTCCAGGTCAGGAGTTAAGCAGGTAAGGAAGGGGAAGAAAAGATGCAGAGGTGGACAATACCCTTTTAGTGTAAGACCAAGCCCTATGACCTACATGGACTACCTCCATGGTTTGGAACAGCAGAAACTACTCCAGGAAAGGCTCAGAAAAATCTGTTTCCTACTTGCCCCCGTCAAGTTTCCAAAAACTTGGTTTGTATCTTAGAAACCATCACATAGGATGAGATCCCCCACCAAACTCCCTCTTCTCCTTTTCTACAACAGGCTATTGTTCTGAAGATAATGATTCAGTCTTCCTGGTACCTTTTGGCCACCTGATGGGGAAGGCATAGAAGAGAAGGGTTAGACTCTTCTTGTCTCCAGAATGCTTTTCAGGGGCCCATCTCCAAGAGGAAACCCCCTATATACACATCTGAATTCATAAAGACAGCTCTGGAGACCAAATCTCCAAATACAAAGGATGTTGGAAAAAGTTAATAAAGTTTCTTTATATCTTCCTTTTGAAAGGAAGCAGAATTGACACAAATATGTGACTATCACATATTCAACCCTAAGGTGAGTGGCTTTCATTTAATTTTCACAATCATCTTCTGATATAGGTATTACCCCCATTTTAACAAAGAAGCAAGTTCAGAAGTGACTTGCCCAAGGACAGACAACTATTAAATAAACCTGAGGTTCAAATCCATTACTTTACACTCTTTCCATAAGGTATTAATAGAAGCTTGACATGATCAAAGGCTGGCTTCCATGCTCCAAGAGAGGTAAGGCCAACAGCCTATATCACCAGACATGCTGAGTGATTAGCTACTTGACTCAACTGGCTAACCTCATGAGGCTCACTTAACTACTTTATTGAAGGAAAGACTGATACTAGATAAATCAAACTCTACAAAATCTATGATGATATGTGTTCCCCTCTTTCCTTTTTTCTTTTTTTTTCAGACAGAGTTTCGCCCTGTCCTCCAGGCTGGAGTGCAGTGGCGCAATCTCAGCTCACTGCAACCTCCGCTTCCCAGGTTCTAGCGATTCTCCTGCCTCAGCCTCCTGAGTAGCTGGGATTACAGACCCTTGCCACCAAGCCTGGCTAATTTCTTTTTTTTTTTTTTTTTTTTTGAGACGGAGTCTTGCTCTGTCGCCCAGGCTGGAGTGCAGTGGCCGGATCTCAGCTCACTGCAAGCTCCGCCTCCCGGGTTCACGCCATTCTCCTGCCTCAGCCTCCCGAGTAGCTGGGACTACAGGCGCCCGCCACCTCGCCCGGCTAATTTTTTGTATTTTTAGTAGAGACGGGGTTTCACCGTGTTAGCCAGGATGGTCGCGATCTCCTGACCTCGTGATCCGCCCGTCTCGGCCTCCCAAAGTGCTGGGATTACAGGCGTGAGCCACCGCGCCCGGCAATTTCTGTATTTTTAGTAGAGATAGGGTTTCACCATGTTGGTCAGGTTGGTCTCGAACTCCCGACCTCAGGTGATCCACCTGCCTCGGCCTCCCAAAGTGCTGGGATTACAGGTGTGAGCCATGGTGCCCAACCCCCCTCTTTTGTAATTACTCCTGCTATAACCTTCAGTGTTTATTTCAAATCAGCACTTTCACCGATAATCTTTGACTTAAACCTACTTTTTCTATGCTAAATTAAAGGGTACAGTACTTCTTTTCACCCCTGGGTTTTCTGTAGGGTACTTAAATGTATAAGAGGACAGAGGGCTATAGGGAGGGTGACTTTTAATGTAGGGAAACAAGCAGAAGTCCCATTAAGGTAGAAGTCCCATGAAAGTAGGAGCCTGGTCTCTGCTGGGTATTCAAACTGAATGTGTTCGAATCCTTTTATTAATCACAAGGGCGTGGCTCACAGATAAAAAAAAAAAAAAAAAAAAAAAATCAAGGTATTCCTGGCCTCTAGATGGCCTCCTCAAACCCTCACACTTTCCTCCTCACCCAGCACTGTAGCCACCCTTCCGAACTGCAGGATGTTTGGGTTTTGTTTAGGTACCCCACTCCCCAAGCTACAAGATGGGAAGGCTCCTTTCTAGGGGCTTTAAAAGCCAAGCAAGCTTCAACCCTCTGGCCACAGAGGTGCTCCAACAACAGGGCAAATTAACTCTCCTTTCACACACATCAGGCTGGCTGATTTCCCAACCACCAGAGTAGAGTTGGGTGGGAAGATAAATTGCTTGAAGATGCTTTATAGGTACAACAACTACAGGCTAAAATTTTTTTTTTTTTAGCCTTGGGAACTTCCAAGATGAAAACAGTTTTGTGGAGGCAGTGAGGAATCAGAAGCCTCCACGCTCCAAGAAGAGATCTGCTAGCCATTCTATTAAACCATCTACTTTGACCCAAGTCAGAGGGCTAGTTCCCTACTCTCACCCTATAGGTAGGGCCCAGAGTTCCTCTGAGGCTCCTCTAGATGCAGTTACAGGACTGATGGCACTGTGCTCTATCTCCACTAGCCTGTGGGACCAGAGCAAGATCAGGCTATTTAGTGACCAGAAAGATGCCAGACACACAAACGACAAGATGCTTGATAAATGTTGCTCAATGAATTATCTACTCAAAAGCATCCTCTTTAGACACAATCTCTATTAGTCCTCTTTCTTTCCCTTAATCTCTATTCCCCCATCCTAAACCCCTATACCTGAATTCTAAACCTCCACAAGAGACGGGCTCTTGGGTGCTGGTATCAAGAGAACCCGATTCTCCTGTTTAAAACTCAGAAGTACAACCCCAAATGGGTCTTGACAACTTGGTAAGAGCTGTTGCTAGAACTGCAGCAGTGCAGAAAAGGAGTGTCTGGAAAGGAGGCTGTCAGAGGCAGGGCTCTGTGTCACTGGAGAAATTTCAATCTAATTGTGATAATACGAGAACGTGCTGTTCTAACCCACCTCTGCAAAATCTGAGGCAGGTCTGACCCTTTGGGTGGAGGCTGAGGGCACTGCTGAGGTAAAAAGGTGGGGAGAAGAAAGACTGCTGGGCTGCTTGCATTCCTGTGGTGGGAGCCCCTGCAAACAGCGGCTGGGTCACTGCAGCAGCCATTGATTTTCTAGGGGTCGATATTCTACTCCCACAGATATGCTCAGCTGGAGGTTTAATCACATCGAGTGCTTCTGCTCAACATTTCCCCCATCGTTCCCCCCACCCCCCTGCAACAAACCAATAAAACAAACACCAAACACAATGAGAACTGGCAAAGGATAGATGAGAAGGTGCTCCTCACAGCTGTCCCCCACCCCCGGAGAAACTCTAGGCACCAGCTCAAAGGGAGTAAATGCAAGAGAGAGCCAACGCTACAAGGGGCAGTCCACAAGACACTGCAGGGACAGACCCACAGGCCCCAGAAAAAAATTTTTTTTTTTTTTGAGACAAGAGTCTTGCTCTGTCACCCAGGCTGGAGTGCAGTGGTGCGATTCTTGGCTCACTGCAAGCTCTGCCTCCCGGGTTCATGCCATTCTCCTCCCTCAGCCTCCCAAGTAGCTGGGACCACAGGCGCCCACCACCATGTCTGGCTAATTTTTTGTATTTTTTAGTAGAGACGGAGTTTCACCATGTTAGCCAGGATGGTCTCGATCTCCTGACCTCGTGATCTGCCTGCCTCAGCCTCCCAAAGTGCTGGGATTACAGGCATGAGCCACCACGCCCGGCCGAGAATTTTTTTTTTTCTTTTTCTGAGACGGAGTCTCACTCTGGAGTCACCCAGGCTGGAATGCAGTAGCCAGATCTCAGCTCACTGCAAGCTCTGCCTCCCGGGTTTACGCCATTCTCCTGCCTCAGCCTCCCGAGTAGCTAGGACTACAGGTGCCCACCACCTTGCCCAGCTAGTTTTTAATATTTTTTTAGCAGAGACGGGGTTTCACCGTGTTAGCCAGGATGGTCTCGATCTCCTGACCTCGTGATCCACCCGTCTTGGCCTCCCAAAGTGTTGGGATTACAGGCTTGAGCCACCGCGCCCGGCCGGCTGATAATTTTTTAATTCATTGCCTAACACCCTCATATAGACCCATCTAAAAACTGGGAGATTTTACATAAAAATCCAGGCATCTAACTTCTTCCAAAAGAAAAAAAAAAAAAAAAAAAAAGATAATGATGATGATTCTGGAACTCCCATAAGCCACGAACTGGTTGAAACCCTGCTTTTCAGTTTGTCACAGTCTCATCAGGCCTGTATAATACCATGTTATCTGCCTGACCAGTCACCCTGCCCCCCAAAGGCTTCTCACTGTCTTACCCAGTTAGTAACCACTTTTTGGCCAAAAATGTATGAAATGTTTTGAGAGTCACTAGTTAATAGACTCAAATCTGGGCAAAAAAAAAAAAAAAAAAAAAAAAAAGAGAATCTGGGTCAGAGCTGGGCCTGAGTTAGAGCAGCCAAGAGCAGTGCATATTTATGGAATAGGGCTGTTCTAATCCCAGCAGGAAAGAAGAGCACTGTAAAGCTAGAGAAGGCAAAGAAGTTAGGAACCCCCTACTTTCTCAAAGCCAAGCATTCCCTGTTAGGAAGGTTAACCAAATGGAGTTTGTTCTATTATGAAGATCATCAGCTATAATCTTAGAACTTGAGTAAAGAGGGCAGGAAAGGGGAGTGAAAGGAAAGGAACACAGAAAGCAAGCAGAGTTCTGGGTATGAGAAGTGTAACAAGGAGGGGGTGTTGCCTCAGGCTTCCACATCATCTGGCTCTCCTCTCTACAGCAAGCCTGGTTGCCCCTCAGAATTATAGCAACCAGAAAGCAAGCAAAAACAACCAGGGAAGGCAAAGTTGGCACTGTGCTGAACACGGCTTAGAACTAGGGGGCTGGATGGCCTCCTTGGTTTTGTAAACTCTTAAATTTATACTTGTCAGTGATCTTCCCTACCTTAGCCTACTGGTCTATATACAAAATCCAAATATTTAGGGAGAGAAAGTGGAATAAACAGATTTGAGAGTGAGAAATGGATAGAATCTTAAACCAGAATACAACCTCAAAGGACTTTGAAAAGAACAACTCTGAACACAGGGGAGCTATAATCAAGTTCCAGAAGATAACAGGGGATAAAAATCCAAATATTCTTGATAATGGTTCCTCTGAACATTGACCTATTTTGTTTGTTTTTCAGACATGGTCTTGCTCATAGACCCAGACTGGAGTGCAGTCGTGCAAGCATAGCTCACTGCAGCCTCAAACTCCTGGGCTCAAGCAATCCTCCTGCCTTAGCCTCCGACATTGCTGGGATTACAGGTGTAAGCCACCACACCTGGCCACTGATCCCTTGTAGTTTAAATTTGTTTTCTCTCTTACCTTTCCCAAAATGTCAGGAAAAATTACTTTCACCCATCCCCATCTCAGTAAACAATATTCAATATTCTTCCCATATCAAAGCTGGCCTTAAGGGACAGGTTCACTGACTCTCAAGATTAAGCCTCCAACCCCTAGTTCGCACCTTCAACAAGGCATGGATTCTTAGCTTCTTTGGGAAAGGTCAAAAGGGAAGGAAGCTAGCAGCTTGGAGGTAAGTTCTGCCTCAAGGCAATCAGATTATGTCACAATACCAAACAATTCTATGCTGGTAACAGGCAGGGAAGATGAAACAATTTCAGGCCGTAGAGTAGGGGTTTCAGGAGACCAAGCACTGGTCCCCAGAGGGATGGCAACAGAATACATACCGATGTCATCACAGCTTTCTAGTACGTCTTAGACACGAGAAAAAAAGAATACGGCTAATTCTACACTTGACTTATCAGGTATAGTGTTTTTTTGTTTGTTTGTTTTTTGAGACGGAGTCTTGCTCTGTCACCCGCTGGAGTGCAGTGGCTCGATCTCAGTTTACTGCAACCTCCGCCTCCCGGGTTCGAGCAATTCCCCTGCTTCAGCCTCCCTAGTAGTTGCTAGTAGCTGGGACTACAGGCGTGTACCACCACACCCAGGTTTTTTTTTTTGAAACGGAGTCTTGTTCTGTAGTCGAGGCTGTGTCAGTGCAGTGGTGCAATCTCGGCTCACTGCAACCTCCACCTCCTGGGTTCAAGCAATTCTCCCTGCCTCAGCTTCCCAAGTAGCTGGGATTACAGGTGCCTGCTACCACGCCCAGCTCATTTTTGTATTATTTAGTAGAGACAGGGTTTTACCATACTGGCCAGGCTGGTCTTGAACTCCCAACCTCAGGATATTCGCCCGCCTTGGCCTCCCAAAGTGCTGGGATTACAGGTGTGAGCCACCGCGTCTATCCCACACCCAGCTAATTTTTTGCATTTTACTAGAGACAGGGTTTCACCATGTTGTCCAAGGATGGTCTCGATCTCCTCACCTCATAATCTGCCCGCCTCAGCCTCCCAAAGTGCTGGGATTACAGGCGTGAGCCAGTGCACCTGGCCAGGTATGTTAACATAGCTGCACACCTACAGGTCCTCCCCTCTGGGCCAAATTTCAAGAAACAGATTCTCACCTTGGCTTAAAGGACCCTACTGGTTTCTACAAAGATAATATTTCTAGGTGGACTTGGCTCATTTCCTGTTTGAAAGGCCCAAGTCCGCCCAAGGACAGACATGAAACAGCTGGGCAACCAAACATCTGGGAGCTGGTTTTCTGATTTTGGTTGATCTTTTTGGACAGAAAAGCACCAACAGCAAAAGAAAATGCTAGGGGGAATGGGTGAAGGTGAGCCACTGTCACTACGACAACTAGTTCATCCATGATGACTAAGGAATATCAGGACATTCTAGTTTCTGAGAATTCTTCCTTTCAGAGTAAATGCTTCTTACATTCTTCTGGAGAACAGAACTAAATCCAAAAGCTGTAATAGCATTAACTTTGCCTAGAAATCTAGAAATCTCAACATCATATCTGTTCATAACTCCTTCCCTTTCTCCAAAGAGAATATGGAAGGCAAAGTCCATTTTCTGAATACGGCATTTTTCCTCTTCTATTTTTTTGAGATGGAATTTCGCTCGTTGACCAGACTGGAGTGCAGTGGCGCGATCTCGGCTCACCGCAACCTCCGCCTCCCAGGTTCAAGTGATTCTCCTGCCTCAGCCTCCCAAGTAGCTGGGATTATAAGCACACGCCACCACGCCCGGCTAAATTTGTATTTTTAGTAGAGACAGCGTTTCTTAATGTTGGTCAGGCTGATCTCGAACTCCCGACCTCAGGTGATCTCACCACCTCAGCCTCCCAAAGTGCTGGGATTACAGGAGTGAGCCACTGCGCCCGCGGCCTTCCTTTTCTTAAAGGATCTTTTTGCTGATCTTGTATAGGAGTTGGTCCTAACAGTAAAAGCAACAGTAGAACCAGTGGACTAGAAGTCAAAGAATCCAATGTTCTCGTTTACTGAATGACCTTGGACAAGTGTCTTGCCCTTTCTGGGCCTTAGGTTCCTCATGTAAAGTGGAGGTGGGAGGGGAGACAGGAATGGGGGTGTCAATATTGTAAATATTCTGTCGTGCTGGTTCACGCTGCCTTCATTCTATTCTTTCTCTAATTGTAAAGGTTAAAAAACTTAAAAATGAAATTTCCAAGAATCCCTTGGTTTTGCATACAATTCAGCTTCTGGTAATGAGAAGCTGACTCATGAGATTAGATCAAAGCAAGCAGAGACCATATTTCTGTCTCCTTCACTTGTTTCTGCAGGAGCATTTTGGTTCCATCCTCCACTTAACTGGGTGCTGGTTCTGGCAGCAGCAGCTACTGCTTCTTGATTCCAGCTTACTGATCCTGGATCACAGATTTAGGGATATGATTCAAGAGCAATCAATCCAATAGTAGCTCCGAGGTCAAAGTTCCCCTGGTAGGTCAAATCTAGGTTAAATCTGGGTCCAGTTTCTTGGAGGCCAAGCCTAGAGCAAGCTCCCTCACTCTTTCCAGTTGTAAGCTCAAATTCCCTATATTAAATCTCTATTAAACATAGCTAGACCTAGGGTCTAGTACAGAAATCCTCTGACTCAGTATTATCAAATGATCCCAAAAGAGAAGCTGTAAAGGAAGAGAGAAAAGATTTATTCACAAAGCGTATTTTTTTGGAGGAAATGGGCAAGAGCGGGGAGCCTGAGGACTTTAAATACATTTGTCCAGGACAACCTCCTTCACTTCTTCCCTTTTTACAACCTCACTGTACTTTCTCTCTCTCACTTTAAGCTCTGAGGGGGTGGGTGGGGGGTTTGAATTGCTCACACAGGATGGAGGGTTGAGAACGAACCCACAGTCGTGTCATACTACTGTCCCGAGGACTTCAAATCCTATTTCCACTAATAACCTTTTGGTCAGCACACGCTTTCTTTTCCATCCCCATGTTTTCTGCAGCCTGTTATTCTGCTGAGGATGGCATAACCTGTCCAACTCAATAAGTATCACCTGGGCTTCAGGGACGCTTGGGCCAGAGAGAATACCAAGTGTCTTCCTCAGTAGTAGGAAATACGTTTATAAGCTCCAGGTACAAAAGAATCAGGACATACCAGTCCCGATAGCCCTGTATACTAGTAAGTGAGGACAAGTTTGGCCCAACTTAGCTTCCTACAGCAGGGCTGAGGACAAACTGAAAAACAAGGTAAAATTCAAATGGTGTGCTTAATGGGGGAGGAGGTACTTCCACCCAGTCCTCTGTAGGACTAAGTGACTCAAGAGCCATCATACTAGAGGTAAGGCTCAGTTGCTTTTCAAAGATTGAGGCTGTTCCGAAGGAAACAAAAGGTTCCAGCAAGAGGAATCTGTGTGAGACACACAGGCAGGAAGCAGAGCTGAGCCACCAGCGACTAGAATAGAAACAGGAAATGGGCCCAGGAACAAGCATACAGTAATCTGCTGCAAGCAGCAAAGGCTCAAGCAGGCAGCAGGCAGTATCGAGGCTGGAGCAGTGTGACTAAGATAGAGAAGCAGATTGGCCAGTCCAGCCCAGAGAACCAGCGTTCTAGAGAAGGGATGGCTACATGCACAGGGTACATGCTGCTCTTAGCAGTCTGGGCAGATATGACAGAGGGGGTGGGGATTTCCTTTTCGAGACTCTGAGAGAGCACCTGGGCTATAATTCAAGAGGAGCAGGCACAGAGAGATAGATGGTCAGCTATAAAGAAAACAGGTCACCAACCTCAGAAAGACCCTGCTTCTCTGGTTACCAAAATTGCTAGTGACATTTCTGTTATCCCTTTGAAAATAAACCATCAAAAACCTAGGTAAGGACTGTGGGCCCTCTCTCCTTCTATCATGAAATGAACAAAAGGGAACAGAAACTGTGTAAGATTAAAATCCTTCAGACATTCTAATTTTCTTTTCTTTCTTTTTTTTTTTTTTTTTTTTTGAGATGGAGCACTGCAACCTCTGCCTCGGGTTCAAGCGATTCTCTTGCCTCAGCCTCCCGAGTAGCTGGGACTACAGGCCCCCGCCACCACACCTGGCTATTTTCGTATTTTTAGTAGAGACAGGGTTTCGCCATGTTGGCCAGATTGGTCTTGAACTCTTGACCTCATGATCCACCCGCCTCAGCATCCCAAAGTGCTGGGATTACAGGTGTGAGCCACTGTGCCCAGCCAAACGTTCTAATTTTTAAAGCATTTATTGAGAAGATTTGTCACTCCTCTCAATAAACCTAAACAACAAAACGTTAGCTCCCAAAGCTCAGCTAGGTAGCGAGAATCTGGGGGGTATTAAACAAAGATTTACGAATATCTGCCTGTGCTGGGCACATGACAGATGTCAGATACAGTTCAAGCAGAGGTACTAGCACAAGGCTATGCCAACATGAAAATGGGGAAGAAGTCCCAGAGGGGTATTTCAGCTAGGTTTTGAAGCCAAAGTAGAGGTTTGCTGAGCATGACAGAAAGAGAGAGAAACAGATGTATATCCTAATCAAGAGGACCAGGAATTGTGAGGAGCTTAAGGTACAAATGAGTGGCTGGAGAGGAAGTTGCAGAGGTATGCTGGGGGCTGTGGATGGCTCCACTACGGGTTCTGAACTGGGTAAGCCACCGGGAGCCAGGGTCCCCAAAACATGCACGAAACAACTGGTGGTGGTCTCCCACACTGACAAAGTCTCACTCTGTCACATAGGCTGCAGTGCAGTGGTGCGACCTTGGCTCACTGCAACCTCTGCCTCCCAGGTTCAAGCGATTCTCCTGCCTCAGCCTTCTGAGTAGCTAGAATCACAGGTGTGTGCCACCATGTCTGGCTAAATTTTTGTATTTTTAGTAGCCTCATGATCCACCCGCCTCAGCCTCCTAAAGTGCTGGGATTACAGGTGTGAGCCACCGTGTCTGGCCTACCAGCTTGATACTTCATTTGAAAATTTTATTCTCAGCTGTCAGGGTCTCTGTGCTTCTAAACCATTAGACATATGAATCACTTAGAGATCTTATTAACAGAGTTAGATCCAATAAATCTGGGATGGGGCCTGAAAATCTATATTTCTAGCAAGCTTCCAGGTGATGCTGGTGCTTCTAGACAATGGACCACACTGAGTCACAAGGATCTAACTGACTAAAGTTAGCACTGACCAGGACAGTATATTCTAAGAAGACAGAGACAGAACAAGGCTTGCTCTCATCCAACACAGGAACCAAACTCTAGTCAATGGTTCACTGTTTGAGGTGATTCCCCAGTTGGCTAGTTCCTCCAAGTAGGTCCTATATGTCTGGCTATCTTTCCTACCACCCACCCTTTCCACAACTCATCTGTGCCTCCATCATAGGGATGTCTGGGAAAACAGAAGTAAAATGGAAATCCATTGACATTCCTTCTTTTAGTTCAAGTCTAGTAAATGCTAAATGGCAAAGAGCTGAGTCTTTTGCCTAGAAATGAAGAGAGGATCAGATTGTCCATGTCTTTCCTCTACTGGGTGGGATGTTGGAGGAAATATTTCACCTGAAATATCAGAGCTAGATTCAAATCTTGATTCTGACCCTTGGTTTTTCATATGTAAAACAGGAGTGGGTATTCTGTACATTCTAATTCCTATCTTTTCAGAACAACTGATGTTGACTGTAGCTCCTTGCCTAGCCTTAATCCTGCCCTCTAAAATTTGGATTCTACAGGGACAGCATAGCTCCCTCCCATTTCCTCTTTCTAGACCAAGATCTCAGCATCTGAGAGCATTACAGAAGTAAAAACATGAATGGTAATAGCTAAGATGTTAAGTGAAATCTAAAGAATGGCTCAGAAACTCAAGGGATAATTTGATAGACATTACAAATCCTAATTCTATTCTCCACCTCCCTCCCGATATCAATAACATCCAGTCCTACCTAACCTGAGGAAATGAGTATGACCCAAATCTTCAACAACAGGCTTTAAGATAACCTTTTTTTTCAGCCAAGGGTATAGTGTCCCTTAGAAATTAATTCAGTGGATGCCTTTGATTCCTTTTTCTCACAATTCCAGAAAGACGTGCCTGTTTATACCCTCCTAATATTCTGCTAGCACCTTCACCTTTCCCTCTTCCATCTGCCTTATACATATGCAGGTCTTTGGGATGAAGCGGAGGAACTGGACTGATTCAGCCAGACTCTCCTTTTTCTCAGTGCCTTTCAAGAGTGCTCTTTCCCTTTCCCTTGTTCATTTCCTTTTCTCAAGCCCTCAGAAATCAGGCCTTTTCCTTATCTAAAAAGGATCCCAATAAAATGCTTTATGACAAATCCAACTGCCTATTTTCTTTGAAATACAAGTTTGACATCTTCCCTCCTCCCTTGGCTTCCAGAAATATTACACAATCCTGGTCCTTCTCCGATCTCTCCAACTCTCTGTTGGCTGCTTCTACCTGATGGCCTCTGGCATCGTCCAGAGCTCCATCTGGCTTCTATCTCTAAACTCCACAGTTTGGGAGGCCTGTTTCATTCCATGGTTTAACTATTAACTACCACAGTTAACTCTCAAACTCGTATCCAGACTCAGGTCTTACCTAAGTTTCAGTCTCCTATCTCCAACTAGAAACTGGACATTTGTTTTCAGAAATCTTATGATATTCCACAAAATAAATATGGAATTTAACTTCTCAAAAATGAGACTCTCCCTGCCCACCAGTCAATCAAAATCTTTAAATATTCCACCCCGTAGAACCCACTTATTCTCAGTCCTATATTCTTTCCTGCATGTTCCACATGTGGGAGCAGGTGGCTATGCAAATGAGACAGAAGGAGCAGAACGCCATACCTCTTGCCAGAAGTAGTTCTACAGTTTAACTTATTCCACTGCTTTAAGACTCTCCCCTTTTCAAAGCATACTACAAACTAATGGATCATTTTGGTAAAATATTAGTTTTATCACATGATTGCACCAGTTACCTATCTGTAAGCCCAGAGATCAGATCTAAATGGCTGAAGCTCAGCAGGATCCCTGTGATCTAGCTTTCCTTCCTGTTACTTCCCACCCCAGGAAGCTGACCAGCCCCCAAGTATCTATACTTCACCTCATCCCCATTCCTGCATGGCCTCTGCTCAAGCTGGACTTTCCTTCCTTTTGTAACCACTTAAATACATCCACATCTAGCTCATACTGACTGAACTTCAACATGACTTTTTTCTTCAACTATTGAGACATAAATGGATCAGTGACTTTGCCGAACTCTGACAGCACTCATTATAACATACAGGCACATGGTCTTCTGTTTTATGTCTATTTTACTAATGAAACACAGGAGGATCCTTCAGGATAGCAACCGTATCATATTCAGAATCATGGACCCAAGAGTTCGAATGACCTCAGAAGTCATGCAAGTTCAACCCTTGTCAAATGTCTACTTGTTTTCTACATAACACCCACAGCAAAAAGTGTGCCTGGTTTTACTCCAGGGACAGGAAACTTACCTACATCCCTCCTCATCCTCCAGATCCCAAAGGAACTTACTTGTATGTCACACTTGGACTTAAATCTACAGACAACAGGTAGCCAGGTTTTAAAGCATTAATGTAACTTGGCCAGGTTTGTTTGTTTGTTTGTTTAAAGATGATCACTCTGGTGATTATGTTGAGGACAGACTTGGAAGGAAAAGGGGAAGAAAAGAAACAGAACAGTCAGAAGTTTGTGGCAAGACACCAGGTGAGAGATAACAGGGACCCAAAAAAACAAAAGGCAGTAGAGAGAGGGGAAACCAGACTCAAAAGCAAAAACCATTTCTGTGGTAGACTAAGATTTGGTGACCAACTAAGTTTGGCCCCACTAAAGGAAGGGATCCAGTGATGAGCACCATAGAGCAGTGGAGCTCCCAGGGTGGTACTGGCAGGGCAACGGTTCCGCTACCCAGGAATAAACTGCACTGAGGCCACAGCTACAGGAGATCTAGTTTCTTTCAAGTTTCTTCTTTCTACCATTCTTTTTTTTTTTTTTTTTTTTTTTGAGACGGAGTCTCGCTCTGTCACCCAGGCTGGAGTGCAGTGGCCGGATCTCAGCTCACTGCAAGCTCCGCCTCCCGGGTTTACGCCATTCTCCTGCCTCAGCCTCCCGAGTAGCTGGGACTACAGGCGCCTGCCACCTCGCCCGGCTAAGTTTTTGTATTTTTAGTAGAGACGGGGTTTCACTGTGTTAGCCAGGATGGTCTCGATCTCCTGACCTCGTGATCCACCCGTCTCGGCCTCCCAAAGTGCTGGGATTACAGGCTTGAGCCACCGCGCCCGGCCCTTTCTACCATTCTTAACCCACAGTGTGCCTTCCAAATCATCAAGAGTCAAACTATAGTGTAAATCACCACTATTATTCTAGTTACCGCTATGGCTTCCTAGTCTAGTACTTTTTTTTCCTTCCCTTTTCAGAAGGTTACTACCTACCTCAGCCTCATTCCAACTGTGGTCTTCTGAACTGGCAGCATCTGTACCACTTCAGAGCTTGTTAGAAATGCAAATTCTTAGGTCCCAGCCCACACCCACTGAATCAGAATTTCTCAGGTAGCAGCAGTAATTCAGGTGATTCTTAACACATGCTAAAGTTTGTGAAGCACTAGCTAACCTCTTCAGATCACAGCTTTCAATCCCGTATCCATTTTCCATTACTCTATCCTAGGTATACTTTCAAGACCAAAATGTAAATTCACAAATGTGTCTCAGTAAGGAAAGTTACAGAAGCTGGGTGCAGTGGCTGACACCTATAATCCCAGCACTTCGGGAGGCTGAAGTGGGTGGATCACTTGAGGTCAGGAGTTTGAAACCAGCCTGGCCAACGTGGTGAAACCCTATCTCTACTAAAAATACAAAAATTAGCCAGGAGTGGTGGTGCACACCTGTAATCCCAGCTACTCAAGAGGCTGAGGTAGGAGAATTGCTGGAACCCAGGAGGCGGAGGTTGCAGTGAGCCAAGATCGTGCCACTGCACTCCAACCTAGGTGACAAAGCAAGACTCTGTCTCCAAAAAAAAAAAAAAAAGCAAGCATTCATTATTCTAGGGAAACGGCATACACTTGGAAGAATCATTTAAATAGAAGCTTTAAGATAAAACTCCATATGGTCTCAAAAATGACTATTATCAAAAGTTAGATACCAATTTCCAGATGAGTCCCTTAAAGATTTTATCCCAAAATGAAGAAATTAAAGACCTGGGCTGGGCACAGTGGCTCACGCCTATAATCCTACCACTCTGGGAGGCCAAAGTAGGAGGATCACTTGAACTCAGGAGTTTGAGACCAGCCTGGGCAACGTAGTGAAACTTCGTTGTTTTTTTTTTTTTTACAAAGAATATATATAAAGACCTTAATGAAACACCTAGATTTGCTCACATATCCCTTACAAGAATCACCTCCAACCCCCCTTTTTTTTTTTTGAGACAGGGTCTCATTCGTTTTACCCAGGCTGGAGTGCAATCGCAACCACAGTTCACGGCAGGCTCAAATGATTCTCCCACCTTAGCCTCCCCAAGTAGCTGTGACTACAGGCATGCTCCACCACACCTGGCAATTTTTTGGTTTTTTTTTTTTTTTTTTTTAGAAACAGGGTTTCACCATGTTGCCCAGGCTGGTCACAAATTCCTAAGCTCAAGGGATCCTCCCGCTTTGGTCTCCCAAAATGTTGTGATTAAAGGCATGAGCCACCACTTCTGGCAACCTTATTAACATAAGGTGAAGTGGTAGACATTTTACAAGATAGATGACAAACCCTAACCTCACTTCTTCTATTTATTATTCTTTTTTTGACATGGAGTTTCGCTCTGTCCTGCAGGCTAGAGTGCAGTGGTGCCATCTCGGCGCACTGCAACCTCCGCCTCCCGGGTTCAAGCGATTCCCCTGCCTCAGCCTCCCAAGTAGCTGGGATTACAAGCACATGCCACCACGCCTGGCTAATTTATTGTATTTTTAGTAGAGATGGGGTTTCACCATGTTAGCCAGGATGGCCTCCATCTTCTGACCTCGTGACCTGCCCACCTCGGCCTCCCAAAGTGCTGGGATTACAGGCGTGAGCCAAAGGCGCCCAGCCTAACCTCACTTCTTAAGGCCACTGTCAGGAGGCACAAATAAATTAATCCATTCTCTAAAACGAAGTTTGTGTCTCCCCATGACAGTCTGTGATACCTGCTTTGCCCTAGCAGTGGAAACAACAATCTGGTAATATAGTCAAGCTGCTCCTGTCAGATGTATAGTTCCTGAATGAGCATTATAATGAACGCTGCTCAGGTTCATCTGTTCAGTAAGTTGGAGCCTACTACATGCCAGGCACTATGACAATAAGTAAGAGAGCAAGTCAGCCCTCACTGAACTTGCAATAAATAAGTAATTTAAATTATACTTAAGTACTGACAAGAAGTATGGGTGCTAAGAGTTTACTATAGGCTGGGTGCCGTGGCTCATACCTGTAATCCTAGCACCTTGGGAGGCCGAGGCGGGTGGATCACCTAGGTCAGAAGATCAAGACCAGCCTGGCCAACATAGTGAAACCTTGTCTCTACTAAAAATGCAAAAATTAGCCGGGTGTGTTAGCGGGCACCTGTAATTCCAGCTACTTGGGAGGCCGAGGCAGAACTGCTTGAACCTGGGAGGCAGAGGTTGTGGTGAGCTGCAATTGTGCCATTGCACTCCAGCCTGGGCAACAGAGAGAGACTCCATCTCAAAAAAAAAAAAAAAAAAAAAAAAAAAGTTTACTATAGCAAAGGAACCTGAAACAGTCTAGAATAGATCTCTACCTGCAAATCAGGATTCACCTGGGACAGCCACTAACCACACCAATGCCCAAATCCCAAATCAAACAAATCAGAACTCTGTGAACCCTGGGCATTAACTAATTTTTTTTTCTTTTTTCTGAGACGGAGTTTCGCTTTTGTAGCCCAGGCCAGAGTGTAATGGCACGATCTCGGCTCACTGCAACCTCCGCCTCCCAGGTTCAGGCAATTCTCCTGCCTCAGCCTCCTGCGTAGCTGGGACTACAGGCGCCCGCCACCACGCCCAGCTAACTTTTGTATTTTTAGTAGAGACGGGGTTTCACCATGTTGGCCAGGCTCGTCTCAAACTCCTGACCTCGTGATTCGCCCGCCTCGACCTCCCAAAGTATTGGGATTACAGGCGTGAGCCACCGCGACCAGCTACACCTTTTTTTTTTTTTTTTTTTTGAGCTGGAGTTCACTCTGTTGCCAAGGCTGGGAGTGCAGTGGCGCGATCTCGGCTCAGTGCAACCTCTGCCTCTCAGGTTCTGAAGCGACTCTCCTGCCTCTGCCTCCCGAATAGCTGGGACTACAGGTACCCGCGGCTAATTTTTTATATTTTTAGTAGAGATGGGATTTCACCATGTTAGCCAGGCTGGTCTCGATCTCCTGACCTCGTGATCCGCCCGCCTTGGCCTCCCAAAGTGCTGGGATTACAGGCATGAACCACCATGCCCGGCCCTTTTTTTTTTTTTTTTTTTTTTTTTTTTTTTAAGGTAAACTAACAATGGCCTTTAGTCAATGAAATCATCATAGAAGTTATTTAAGCTGTGTCTTGAAGCTTGGTTAGGTAGTAGTTTTCTGAAGGAGCAATCTTTAAGATATAGTCTGAAAGATGAACAGGAAGAGTTGAAGGGAAAAGTATGAGGCAAAGGGAAGGGTGTGTGCAAAGGTCTGAAAGCAAAAAATGGCATGTGATGCCTTAGAGACACTGAAAGAAAGCCAAGAGCAGGCCAGGCGCGGTGGCTCAAGCCTGTAATCCCAGCACTTTGGGAGGCCGAGACAGGCGGATCACGAGGTCAGGAGATCGAGACCATCCTGGCTAACAGAGTGAAACCCCGTCTCTACTAAAAAATACAAATAACTAGCCGGGCGAGGTGGCGGGCGCCTGTAGTCCCAGCTACTCGGGAGGCTGAGGCAGGAGAATGGCGTGAACCCGAGAGGCGGAGCTTGCAGTGAGCTGAGATCCGGCCACTGCACTCCAGCCTGGGCAACAGAGCTAGACTCCGTCTCAAAAAAAAAAAAAGAAAAAAAAGAAAGAAAGCCAAGAGCAAGGCAGAGAAAAAAGAATAAAGTAGAGGTTCTCAAAGTACCACCCCTGGTCTAGCACCAACAGAATCACAGAGGAACTTGTCGGAAATGCACATTTTCAGGCCCCACTCCAGACCTACTGAATGAGAAAGACACAGGGGACGGGAGCTGAGAGGGAACAGCAACCTGTGTTTCTGATGTCTAACATTAAAGATTCTGGATTTTAGGCTGGGCAAGGTGGCTCATACCTGTAATCCCAGCACCTTGGGAGGCTAAGGCAGGTGGATAGCCTAAGATCAGAAGTTTGAGACCAGCCTGGCCAACCTGGTGAAACCCTGTCTCTACTAAAAATACAAAAATTAGGTGGGCGTGGTAGGGGGCACCTGTTATCTCAGCTACTCGGGAGGCTGAGGCAGGAGAATCCCTTCAACCCAGGAGGCAGAGGTTGCAGTGAATCAAGATCGTGCCACTGCATTCCAGCCTAGGTGACAGAGTGAGACTCCATATCAAATTAATTAATTAATTAATTAGCTGGGTGTGGTGGCGAGCACCTGTAAACCCAGCTACTCCGGAGACTGAGGCAGGAGAATCACTTGAACCCAGGAGGCGGAGGTTACAGTGAGCCAAGATCGTGCCACTGCACTCCAGCCTGGACAACAGAATGAAACTCTCAAAAAAAAAAAAAAAATCTGGATTTTATTCTAAGATTAATGAAAAAATAATTGAGAGGTTTAAATATACGGATAACATGATCAGGATAATAGCACCTAAATGGCTTGGCATCAATAGCTGAGCATAGACTCCTCAAAATTTAATTTTTGTAATATTCAAGGGTCACAATCATGCCTTTAGGGCCAGGGAGGTACCGTGAATGAGTAAGGAGGGCAATGTGAAATCCGAGGCGCTGCTCTCCAGCCAGCCTGCAATCTGCTCTGGTGCCAATAGATAGCTCACAAACATTTGTTTAGTGAAGGGATGCACTGGCAAACCTAGGAATCCTTTAACAAACTGGTTAAGAAAGGAGAGGGCTCTTGTAGGGAATCCAACTTCTCATTTCTTCAGATGGGGCTGCTTCCTAGCCTGCGTAGGCAAATCTGGCATTAAACCAAAATTTCAAAGAATAACCACTTTTTGATGCCTGTCCAAGTAGCAAAGGGATAAAAAGCAATTCAAAAAACAAGATGCCAATAACCCAGCCAGCTTACCTCCCACATGGAGCTTCTACCACTGAGCAAATGACCCATTTGGACGAATCTTTAGAAAAAGTCAGAACTTGGGAATGTTCCTTGTGATAGGCTTCCCAGGAACAACGATCCCCTGGGCCTAAAAGGCTGCCAAAACCTTCACCTTCACTTCAGTGGGTCAGATAAGAAGTTCTTAAGATTCCCAATCCTTACTAGACATGTAGCATCTCTGGATACAAGGCTTCTCAGGACCAAAAAAAAAAAAAAAAAAGAAAAAAGCCAAATACAGATCTATCAAAAGGTCACCAGAAGCAAGCAAAAACTTTTCGGAACGAAGCAACTTACAGCACTGACAGAAATCCACCGATTTGGGTTCTTGACACAATAGCACCTCACCCAGATTTAGCCACAGACCACAGATGATGAGGGAGTGGTTACACATTCTGACTGAATCAGGTTAAAAAGCACATTCCAATGAAGTTCAGGATGCAGAAAAGGATTGCAACAGACACTAATGAGAAGGGAACAAAGAGTGATCGCTTTATTAAGGCACTTCCTTCCCCCAATTCCTCAGTTGAGAAAGTCAACAGTCTCAGACGTCCTATCTGCATTCTGGCCTCAGAAGCCTGAACACCAGGTACTAAGGGATTCTGCAGACCTTGCCCTACTGAGGTGTCTCAGAGACCTTCAGGGGAATCCATGGGAGGCACTTCATGATGAAGAGAGTTCCCGCCTTCTGCCTATTTCTTAGAGATCCTGAAACCATTTCTCTCAGGTCAGAATAAATGAAGACACAGGCTTTAAATCCAAGTAGAGTCAAAATTCCAAAAGATTCTTATCTGGATATGTGGCTGAATTTTCATTTCCTATCTGAAGCAGGATTTGTCATGGTGGGTTTGCTACCCACCATCTTACCAGATGACTAGATTTCAGAGTAGCCTATTTTATCTCTGTGCCCAGCAGATTAACTTTCAGAGGCTGAGTAACTTGCCCACAGAGCTAAGACTAACGGTAAAGGTTCCCACAACCACCTAGTTGGTGTTAACTGCCTTTCAGGTATAAAGTACAGTCCCAATGCCCTCTGAGGCGATGATTACAAAGGCTGACATTTATGGAGTGCCTACAATGTGCAGTGCTCGTGTGTGCTCTCTAGTAACCTATTTAATGTTCACCACCACCCCCATGAAACAGAGTTGGTGGCAGAATCTAGAGCCAGGAACTCTGTTGAGAAACAGTTTCAGACGTCCTATGTGCATTCTGGCCTCAGAAGCCTGAACAGCCAGGAACTCTGGCTCTAGAGCCCAAGCTCTTAATCACTAGACTATACTGCCTTTCTCAGGATATGGTCAGTCCATTCCATAAATAAGTACCTGATTCCATAATTAAGCATCTGGGCATCAAGTACTCTACCAAAAAAAAAAAAAAAAAAGAGTAGTCACACAAAATCACCACCAGAAAAACTGCTTTTGCTCCAGCAATGCTCAATGTGACAACACATGCTGAATTGCCCCAGGATCCTACCTCGTAGCTAAACATTAAGCCAAAAGCCTAAAAATTAAGCCCTTAAGAGTAAAGTCAACAAACTGATACTTTTCTCAACTTTGATGGAGAGCAGACAGTGCTTCTGATATCTCCATCTTCTCTGCCCCTCATGTGGGTCCATGTCTAAAAGCACAATATTTAAAAAAACAAAAACAAACTAAACAGATCATAAACCTATTCCCTGGGCAGGGAGACAGAATAGACATCTACAAGTCAACCTTTAAGTTCCTTGAATTCAAGAAATAACTTATTCATTTAGATCAAAATTACCAAAACTTCCAACCAGAAACTAGTTTGCTTTGGTTTCCTCTCTGCCCCATCACCTTTCAGAAGGTGCAGAAATACTCACAGGCAAGCTGGAGGGTCTTGACTGAAGGCTCAGGTTCATATCTTCTTGTCCTCCCTTACTGGAGGTCATTGAGGGGGCTGAGGATGCCTGAGACCCAAATGAATCTTGAGATAGCTCCTACAACAAGAAAAACAAAAGCTGTGATGGCCTGGTATTGATAAACCAGGCAAGCTTACTTCATGGTGAAAGGGTTATGGGACTGTCTCTCATGAGTGTGAGAGAAAGCCCAGTTGCGAACAGTATTATCTGAAGGCCAGAAAAATCCAAGCCGTGACTTGCAAGAATGTCAACAGTGGACTCTTTCTGGCAGAACTGTCACCCATTCATTGCTACCTACAGAGGGCTATTTCTTGGGGTTAAATGCAAATGTATGGCCAACTTCAAGTTAAATCTATCAAGGAATGAGACCAATGAAACCACAAAAATCATGCTAGATCCTCTGCATTAAAATGAGTACTGCTTCCTTCAAATACATCACCTTGGGATGAGATATTTATTCCAACAGTGCCACCAATACATAAACTTTTTAGGGGAACTGTCATCACTCAGTCATCTCTCTTCTTTGGGCTCTACAAAGAATAAAGCCCCAAATGCTATTTTAGGCTCTATTACCTATATCTTGTTCACCAGACATAACTCCAAATGAATTTTTGCTATTTCCCCAAACAAAATCCACCCACAAAAAATAACATTTACCACCACTGAGAGTATTCTAAAGAAAGTGGTATCAGCTCTGGTGGCAATTCCAAATGAAGGGATCCAAGTATTTTGAGTGATAGCAGAATGGAATGGCAGTTGGAGTGAATGTACAGTACCACCTCTCAAAGTGACTGTTTTGAAAAAAGACCAACTCACTTGGATGCTCAAGTTCTGATGTTGATTTAAAAAAAAAAAAAAAAAAAAAAAATTCAGTCCCATTATCTTTAATTTCTTATCCATCTATACAACTTTCCATTGCCCTATTTCTTCATCATTAAGGAGAGCTATAGATCTTTATGTAGTTAAGTAGGTTATGCCTTTATTAGTTCAATCAATCCAGTTATCATGTTTACTCAGAGTTTAATTGGTCTTTAAGTGCACATTAGAGAACCATTCTGTACAGTAAAGTTCTCATGACACTAACCCCCAAGCTGTCTGTTGTCACACACAGGGAAGGGCAGGAGGTCAAGGATATCTTACCTGCGGTGGAGGGAAGCGCTGTTGGGAATAGGCAGTTTGCTGGGACTGCTGAGACTGGGGCTGAGGATACGCAGCCTGCTGGGAGAGCGTCGAGGGTGCTGGCTGCTGAGGTTGCTGCTGCTGGTAGGGAGACTGAGCCTGTGGCTGTGAGTAGGAGGGCTGGCTCTGAGGGTGCTGCTGTGTCGTGGACTGCTGGGAGGGGTATGGAGTCGGGGACTGCTGATGTGGAGGTTGGGATGGCTGTTGGGAGTATGGAGTCTGAGAGGACTGGAGCTGTGGTGGCTGAGACTGTGGCTGCTGCTGATACGAAGGTTGGGCATGAGGGGTCTGGGATGGTGGTTGCTGGGAGTAGGGTGGCTGCTGCTGCTGAGGGTGAGGACTTTGCTGGTTGTAATATGGAGTCTGGCCCTGTTGACCATACCCGCTGGGGCCTTGTTGTCCATAAGGAGGAATCTGTAGGAAACGAAAATATACTTTTAGCACTGACTCTCCTGAATGAGGAAAGATGAAGTGTTTTGTCAGAAGCTATGCACTGAGGATGAGTATAGAAAGCAAGCATGCAAGGCCTCATACTTAGGAGGCCCGGGGTTTTTCTCTCATCCCTGCCTAAACTGAGCCAGCAAGGACGGCCAAGCTGGGTTTTTAGGTGGTTTGTTTACAAGTGGACATTTATCCACTGAAAATTTACACTATTTACTATTGAGGCAACTAACACGAGTTTAAGAGCAGCTGTTTCTACCAATGAGCCTACTCTTTTTATCACGGCCTAGACTGTTTTTATAAGTGTTAGGAATCTGTACCCTAACCACAATGAATAGTCAATAGCAGCCTGGCTCAGCCAACTGAAAACCTAGGGTTTAGTAATTCAGACAGTGTGCAAATCACTAAGCTACTTTGGTTCTTTCATTTAGTTTTCATTCAAAAAAAATGTTTGAGAGCCTACTCGATTACTTGTACCAGGCACTATTTTAGTCACTGGGTATGTATTTAGTAAGCAGGCAAAAGAATAAAATAAAATAAGTAAATAAATAAATTACCTCATCTTTCCTCTATTAAAAAAAAGAGACAATTTTCTATATTAAAGGCATACGTTGCTTTAAAGTCTTAGAAGTAAAATTTGTTTTATATTCTCTCCCTATTTTCAGTATCAATATCAAATATAAGTGATAGAAAACTTTGTCAACACAAAAATGACAATAAAGAGATAATGATGTGAATGGTTCGACAAAAGGAGATGGATAAGGGGAAATCTTAACATTTGTAACAATGCTGTTAACATCTTTTCTGTTCAATCTTCCCCTTTTCTTCTACTCCCAGTAACATTCATTTTGAACCAGATGGCAGATATGGTAAAGGCATTCAGAAGCATAAAGGGCCTTTTCTGTCCCCAGGGCACATGATATGAATGGTTTTCTTAGTAGTAGCAGTGCCTAGGTGTTCAGCCACTGCCTTTCATCCCACCTCATTCAGAGATCACCACTCACTAGGTATAAGCTGGCCTGTCAGGTCAAGAGAAAAAGAGGTATGTACCTGTGACCAGGGAGTAGTTTTCCTTGGAACACACATGGGACGGTGCCTATAGCTTTGGCTTTGCTAGTAGCACTCTGTAATTAACTGAGCCAACAGGTCTACAGTCTTGTCAAGAGGCTTGGAAGCCAAGGATACATTCTGATTCTATAGCTCACAGATCAGATTTTGGACAGCAACAAGGGTCAAGGTAATCAGAATCACCATCTACCTGCTGTGTATAAGAAAGGCCGCCCATGGCACTCTGCGCCCGGCCCTGCATGGTCATCGGGTACCGCTGCGGGGTCTGGGACCCATATGGCTGCCCTGGGTACCCATGTCCTTGCTGCGGTCCTGACGGAGGTCCCTGTTGCTGCGAGTATGGGTTAGTCCCGCCATATGGCTGAGGTCTCATCTTGCCCATCTGATCCATCGGACTGGATGGCTACAAAATAAAAAGCATTTCATTAACCTGAGCTTTGATGGTCTCTGGCCACTGAATATACAACCCAAGTATACAGGTTTTTTCAGTCTGTATGCTACAAAGAAATCCAGTTACTTTGAAAGAGCAATGAGACTAACCTAGTAACCTTTAAGTCAACTGCCCTGCCTCAGAACCCTAATTTTGTCATTTGAAAAATGAAAATACCACCTATTTGTGAAAACATCTTATAAGCTAAAAACTACTTTGTAACTGTGGTACTGCTTGAGATCCAAGGGACAGGCCAGGTGTAAACAACAAAGGCCCTTCAGTTGGTAGAGGACGGTGCTGCTATGCACTGCCATCACCTTGTTAAACACCAAAATTGATGCTTCAATACTATGACGGGGAATTCATATACACAAACATCTAGATGTTTCTATTTTTCCAATAGTGAAAACTCCCCTTAAACACCTATAGCCTATCTGCACTACGGCACAGTTAAATTTATGCTTTCTTCCAAATAAGCAAAGAAGCTAAGTGACAGTTGAGGGAACAGTAACTCTGAATTAAGAGCCTTGTGCATCTCAACTGAAAAGCTCATTTCCTTTAATATTCAAGAGTTTGAAGATGTAAGGAGGACAGAACTTTTGTTTCTCTGAGAGACAAGAAGATTCAATGGTAGACTATCATGGATGTTGCTTTCTTTCCAGCTCTTTGCGGAGCAACAGGTTCAATCGGCTCATTCACTTTTTGATATGCCTTTATCCTACTGGCGCTCCAGAGCACACCTTCGACGGCCAGAAATATCTACCTATATCTATTGGTGGTGTGGGGCAGGGGGAAGTTTCTCTAAGCATCTTTTAGATACACACAAGATGCAGAGTAGGCGTGAGTCTGATATAAAACTTAAAAACTGGCTCTTACATTGGGGGTAAAGTAGATACTGATAATCTAGGCCTATCGTTAACTGTCAAATGAAGGAGTTCAGTGGTTCATTGATTTTAGCATGCATCAGAATCACTTGAAAGGCTTGTTAAAACAGACCACTAGGACCCACCTCCAAGGACTGGTCTAGGTTATCCCTAGGGTTCCTTCCAGTTCTATTATTCAAAATTAATAAGCTATTCTATAATTTAAGATATTAAGACCTTAAACAACAACAAAACCTCCAAAATAAAGGAAGGGGACATCCAAACAATTGGTTCTCTGTATTTATTTTTTAATAATGCTATTAAGTGTTTTATAGTAGAAGAAGTGAGCTTTCATGAAAGAAAACAGATAAGACAATAAGCCACAGAGGCTGTTCTTAATATCAAAAGGAAAAAAGAGAAGCAGAGTTATTTCTTAGGCTATATCTGAACTCTCAAGTAACCTGGTGAGTGATGATGGGAATACTCCTCTCCCATGTTTCTGAACTGTATAAAATCATACTAAAACTGTGTCCCAAATCACTACTACATGTCAACATTATTAAAGTACTGTTTCCAACAACCCTACATGTCAATATTATTAAAGTACTGTTTCCCACAATCCTAACTAAACAATTTTTGCCCGTCTTTCATCCATATTAGAAGCTCCAATAACGTTCCCAATCATAATTTCAGAGCTACATAGATTTTAGAGTTACTTAGGAAGTTCAAATTTAACAACAATTAAGAAATAGCATATGGTCCTCCCCAATACACCTGGCAATGGAGCCAAAACATCACCATTCTCTCCTGTAAAGAGCTTGGGGGCTTACATGGCCATATCATGCCACAATATCACACTGAGGTCCTCATCTCATCCCAGACTGCAGCTGCTGTCCATGCGGCCTCCAACTGCAGAGACTATTTTGTTGAACAAAGAGATCAGCCTGCTCTGGGTATCTCTGTCAGTCTAGGTCTCCCCACAACATGAGGGGCAGTCATTACCATGGTTACTATAGAGCTTCTAGAGCAGTAGCTATTAACCAGGGATGCAGATTAGAATTTTCTGTGAAGCTTCATAAATGGCTAGGCCTCTCTCTAGAGATTCCAATTTACTGGGTCTGGAAGGGCTTGTGCTCTTCTCCAACCTCCTTAAAGATCTTTGAATGAGTCTGGTATATACTATTAGCTAAGAACCAGTGATCTAGAGAAGCACTGGCCAATAACATTTACTGTGATGGATAACTATTAAACACTTAAATTATCAAATATTACTCAGGAACTAAATTTTTATTTTTATTTACATTTAATTAATTTAAATTCACATAACTACATGTGGCTAGTGGCTTATTATGTTAGAGCAGTTCTAGGACAATGCTATTCCCAAATCATTTCCACCACTCCCTGGTCAATAATAGTTTCAAACTTCCTAACTACTAAATCCTGCACAGTATTATTACATAGAGCATAGTGTAGTAATTTGATAGACTTGGGTTCACATCCTATCTCTCTCACCATCCTGCCTTGAACACATCAGTTCTTTAAACGCACATAACATACTTCACACAGTACCTGGTATTTAAACGTCCAATAAATGGTAGCGATTATCAGTAATGATAAAACAGTGCTTCTACCTGGCTCTAAAGCCCTCTACAATGTGACCCGGTTTTCCACATTTTTTCAGTCTCACTCCAAGATTCCCCACATACTATCCACACCCAGCTCTATGCAATGGCATCCTGCCCTGCCCTCCTGTCCACAGTGGCTTCTAGTAACAGAAACTTGACCTTTCAAAATGAAGCCACTTCCTGTATCTTTAGCACACTTTGATCTCTCACATTTCTAAATGCCTTATTGTAAATCCAGTTAGCATCCTAAGATTTAACACTTAGTTGCAGCTAACTATTCCAACTAACTGATTGCATTTCTCAAGACTAGCTTCTGGGAAGCCAGAGATCAGGTGTTTTATCTTCAAAGCTCTCCCAAATACCACAGTACAGAGCTTGGGCTCAGTGACTGTTCAATGTGCAATGCTGTCCTATTCCAAAAAGGGGTAGGAGACACTATGGGGACAAAGCCCAAATCAAACTATCTAGCCATAAAGCCAGGGTCATACCCTAAATCTAACTCTAACACAGGTTATGACTTTGAAGGTAGAAAAAGAGTTGGACTGAAGTGAAAGAGGAGAGAGAAGGAAAACAATACTCAAGAGAGAACAGGCACACTTTAAGAATAACCTGGTTGGGCGCAGTGTCTCACATCTGTAATCCTAGCACTTTGGGAGGCCAAGGCAGGTGGATCACTTGAGGCCAGGAGTTGGGAGACAAACCTGGCTAACACAGTGAAACCTTACCTCTACTAAAAATACAAAAATTAGCTGGGTGTGGCGGCGCATGCCTGTAGTCTCAGCTACTTGGGAGGCTGAGGTATGAGAATCACTTGAACCTGGGAGGCGGAGAACTGAAGCGAGCTGAGATCGCACCACTGCACTCCAGCCTGGGCAGCAGAGCAAGACTGTCTCAAAAACAAACAAACAAACAAAAAACCTCCAAAGGCCAGGCACGGTGACTCAGGCCTGTATTTGCAGCACTGAGGTGGGTGAATCACTTGAGGTCAGGAGTTCCAGACCAGCCTGGCCAACATGGTGAAACCCTGTCTCTACTAAAATACAAAAATTAGCCGGGCGTGGTGGCACGCGCCTGTTAATCCCAGCTACTCAGTAGGCTGAGGCAGCTGAACCACCTAAACCCAGGAGGCAGAAGCTGCAGCAAGCGGAGATCATGCCACTGCACTCCAGCCTGGGCAACAGAGCGGGACTCTGTCTCAAAAAAAAAAAAAAAAAGTTGATACCAGGGAGAATTTCAGAACTGCAGGGGCATCCTCATATACACTGCTTAAAAACAAAAGGCTAAGGACAAGTCACATTTTCCTCTCTCACATGGGGGCCTGCACTCCCAATTGAGTACAGCTATTTACATGAGGGCTATAAAGGGTTCAAGGAATGTCCCACCTCAACTTTAGGAAATCTTTGTAGACCAAAAAATAAATGTACATCAAAGAAATTTTTATTCTAAAAATAAAATCAATATGCTTCCTTTTTCTGGTCATCAGATTTCTGACTCCCTCCCATCACAAAAGGCTTATGATCAACAGAATATGCAGCTTATTTGGCAAACTAAATACATATTCAGTTCAAACAATCAGGTTATTCTGGTCTTATGTAAAAGTTAGACATCTGCTTGAATCAGAAGGCGAGGTCGGCAGAGACCTAACTCACACTTATGACATTTAAAACCATCGTGAAAGATTTGTGATTTGCAGTTATAGATGAAATGCCATCTCCCAATCTCTAGTAACAGAGAAGGGGCCTTAAATCTTCACTGATCAGTTTTATTGGAAAGTAGCAATTTCACACCAGAAAAATCCCTAGATGCAAGATACAAAAGCCAGTATCAGCAGTCTGCAGGCACAAGGCAGGGGATGGAAACACCAAACCCTAGCTGCAAAAAGCCAGAGATTCCACTCTGGGAAAGACAGAGGAAATCCTTTCAATGGGAAACCACAGGAGTAGATTACTGTGATTACACTTCAAAAGCAAAGGCTCTGCCACAGAAACACATAATTGAGAGGAAAATGCTGCCCCTTGATCAGCAAAGTCAGGCCCCCTGCTATATACTCTCCTGAATTCATAAAAAATAACAATAAAAAAGGAGGAAAGAGCCATAAGAAAACTCCTCATCTCCATCCACCATTTATCTCCTTCCAGATCACTGGCCATGTTATAAACTGCCTGCCAAATGAAATGTATCAAAAGATGCAGTTTAGGGGCATCAAAGGCAAGGACGCCTAGCAGCTTGTCCTTCTGAATATATTCAGAACAAACAGCTAGCAGACAGACCCCTTACATAGGGAGTTCCCCTGCTCCAAGCCAACAGAATTACAAGACCCTCCAGACTAATGGGCTACTGGAACCTCTTGCATCAAGGAAAACCAAAATGACCCTCAAAAACTGCTGAAATTAACAGACTAGACTTTTAAGGTGGACCTAGGCTAAATGTCTTATAACCCAAAGTAACCACTTTGTGAAACTCACAGATTAAAATATGCTTCAAATTCTCCATCTGACCATGACCGAGGAGACAGCAGAGAAGACACAGCCAAGAACTCAAAACTTCTAAGCAGAGATATACCATTTACAAAAATGTACCACACCACGTGGCAATGGCACCAGGAAAGAGAAACTTCATAATTTTATTTAAATAAAAGTACAACTGAGGAAAGCTCCAGTTCCAATCCAAGGATATAGAAAGAAGTGACCAGGCAGCAACCCTAAGGAGCTAAATTTAGTACTCAACAGTGCCAAGGGCTAGCAAAAGTAAGAACAGAGAGGGTTGGGCCAGGGGCTGCCAAAAAGGTGTCCATCAGAGAGAAGTCTTGACCACCACTCATTTTGTCATCCTAAATGCTAACTAGTTGGGGCCAGTGTAAACCTAGAGCTATAACCTTGACTTTTGGATATTTAAATATTATTACTCCTTGTGCTTTCAATTTATTCCTGGCTAGATTTGTTATATGACTTTTAATAATAACAATAAAAAAAATGCATCCCTGGCTCTTTAACCAAAAGAACCCCCCTAATTGATTCCCACAGTAATTAACCTGCATTTTACCTCAGAGAGCGGTAGTTAAGGAAGTCGGCACTGCTATTTATAACTCATCTCAAATTGAGGGCAGACTGCCTAAAATCTAACACATCCCAGCTGTACTCCTGTTTGAACTGGGGCCAAGGGAATTTTTTAAAGCAATCTTGGCACCGAATGAATGACACCAACAGTATGAGAGCGCGAGTGGTTGTGTTGTGGTGACGTAGCATTGGAGGTGGAATGGAGAGGGGGGCCAGTGTACTGTGATCCCTCTGGTGCATGCCTGCTGCTTGCTGAGTCCCAGTACAGTAAGCTGGGAACCGCCCACTGAGAGCCAAACACAGGAAAAGGCTTTTCCTGTGGAACGCCTTGAAGTGAGAAACACATGGCTAATCTGCATAAACTCGAAGCCACACCGCCCCTGCCAGGAAGGTTAGTGCTCGTAATCTCTGGCCATGAAGCTGGCTGCCTGGGAGGACTTGGACTGGCGCCTGATAACCCAGAAAGAGCCGAGAGAACAGATGGGTAAGGACCCCAGCAGAAAACAGCCCCAGGTCACATGACTCGCCACATGGCCCCGCCAGCACAAACTATTGTCTGGCTTCAGAGCTCCCTTACAAAGGCACCCCGTCCTCCGCTTCCTGTGATTCCGGGGACAGGCGGCAGCTGTTGATCCAGTTCCAGCATGGGACCCTCCCCTGTGATAGGGCATTCCAGGCAGGGACAAGTGTAAAAATTAAGGCCTCTCCCAACCAACAGCTTTCAGCTTCCTGCCAGCTGCACGTGGCTCACTTAGATCTCAGGAGCAATATCTCAGGACAGACTAGGCTTCCACCAAAAAAAAAAAAAATAACACCCTATGTACCCTGGCACATAAAATGACCAGCATAAATCATTCTCATTGTCCCTTCTCTCCCCAGCCACAGACATCTATATCTAATGCCCCTTATCCTGTCTTTTCTCTATCACCTAGTACTTCAGGCCTTCTTTGAAGACTAGTCAAGAACTCCGAGCCCCCAACTGAGGAGAAATTGTCCAGAAACCTGTTTGTCTTAGTTTTACCCCTAAGACCCTGCCTCCTAAAATAAGGAGACTACCTTCATCTTGTTTTAAACAGTGGGGAAACATGACTGTTTATATGACCTAGGACAATAAGAGATTTCTAACCTCCTATATGGCCTCAACAGAGACAACACTAAAAATTTCCTGAAGCCAAGCTGATGATAGGAAAAGAAAAAAATCTCATCAGATTATACCCACACCTGATGCAGGGAATCAAACCCACTCAGTCTAGGATTCTCTTCATTCATAACCTAGGAACCATACCTCAGTTTTCTACTTCACAATTCATTCTAGTTCATTCAAGTTCTAAACAAACTGACCATCTGCCTTTGGTGAGAGAGGAATCATCAACAACTAATTTGAACTACCACTCCCCAAAAAAGTTTTGTTTTTTAAAAATTCTTTCAAGCTTCCATAAATTTCCAAGTGGAATAAAAATTGGCCAAGCACAGTGACTCACGCATGTAATCTCAACACTCTGGGTGGCCTAGGGTGCAGATCGCCTGAGGTCAGGAGTTTGAGACCAGGCTGGCCAACATGGCGAAACCCCGTCTCTACTAAAACTACAAAAATTAGCCCAGCATGGTGGCACGTGCCTATAATCCCAGCTACTCAGGAGGCTGAGGCAGGAGAATCGCTTGAACCTGGGAGGCAGAGGCTGTAGTTAGCCGAGATCCCACCACTGCACTCCAGCCTGGGCAACAGAGCAAGGCTCTATTTTGAAAACAAAAACAAACAAACAAAAAAAACCACCACAAAAATCAGTGAAAATTTCTATCTACTTCATTCTGCTTACAGAAACCATTCTAGAAGATCAGACACATTCCCCTTTGCAGACTTAGCCCATTCCAATGATATCCCCTGAAGCACCAGCCTGATCAAACCTCCAGGAAGGGGCTTGCGACCAGATGTCAAACCAAGAACATCTAGAACGTGATGTAAAGCAAAACAAAGGCCTCATTATCTTCTGGGCTTAGCGATATATAGGCTACCATCTCTATCCTTCCAGACCAGAAGAGAAAACTTACTAAGGTTAGAAAAAGGAGATCAAAAGGGAGTCATTGAATCATATAGCAAAACTCCATCCCATTATAAGAACCAACCATAACCACCTCACAGCTATCTACCAAAAAGAGGCATGCCAGAAAAACCACAACCAGGTGACTGATACTTCTTCACTTCTTTGGTGCCAGAAAGAGCCCTTAAAATAAAGCCGCTAGAGCATCAAACTAATGAATTCCAACAAATGGTAAGTACTTCTCTCTTCATCCAGAGCACTTTCATTAGCCACCTTTTCCAGAACAGGTAGCTATCATCATTTCCAGAGAAAATGCTCTTCCTAAAATGAAGATCACTTTTTTCTAAGTCCAAACTTAACTAACCAATTTCTCCCTATTTCAAACAAATTACAAAAGCCACTAAAGAAACCAAGTTAACTTCTCTGGAAAAAAAATCCTTTCAGGTACTGCTTAAAACCCAGGGTTAGGCCAGGCACGGTGGCTCACACCTGTAATCTTTGGGAGGCTGAGGACAGAGGATCATGAGGTCAAGAGTTTGAGACCAGCCTGGCCAATATGGTGAAACCTAGTCTCTACTAAAAATACAAGTATTAGCTGGACATGGTGGCACGCGCCTTATAGTCCCAGCTACTCAGGAGGCTGAGGCAGGAGAATCGCTTGAACCTGGGAGGTGGAGGTCTCAGTAAGCCAAGATCGCACCACTGCACTCCAGCCTGGGTGACAGAGCAAGACTCCGTCTCAAAAAACAAAAACAAAAACAAACCAGGGTTATAAAAACAACAGTCAGGCCCCAAGAAAACTATCAAACAAGAACAAAAATGTCATCTCATAAAATTAAACGTCCCCTTCTTTACAACTTTTTATCTCAGAAGGCAGCAGTACAACCAGGTGCAAAAAGCAGATAAACTGAGAGGCAGTAAGCACATCTGGGGTCCAATGCCAGTTCTCAAACCAACTTCCTGAGGGAGTGGTCAAGATGATCAACCAGGTTGAACCTCAACCTCCTCAGCTCCTCAATCCAATTCTACCCTCCAGATTCTTAATTAGCAGGTCTGGGATGGGGGCCAGGCCAGGAATCTTTTTTTTTTTTTTTTTTTTTTTTTTGAGACAAGGTGTCTCAATCTATCAACCCAGCTGGAGTGCAGTGATGCAATCATGGCCCACTGCAGGCTCAACCTCCTATCCTTGGGTTCAGATGATCCTCCCATCTCAGCCTCCTGAGCAACTGGGACTATAAGCACATGCCATCATAGCCAGTTTTTGTAGAGATGGGGTTTCACCATGTTCACAGGCTGTTCTTGAACTCCTAAGCTCAAGTGATCCGCCAGCTTCAGCCTCCCAAAGTGCTGGGATTACAGGCATGAGCCACTGCGCCCGGCCAGGAATCTGTATTTTTAATCTTAAGAGATTCTCATATCCAGTCTGGGAGCATTTTGGCTACAGGGCCAAAGGTTAACTGACAATCAAATAAATTAAGATTGTACTTTTTTTTTTTTGAGACAGAGTCTTGTTTGCTCTGTCACCCATGCTGGAATGCAGTGATGCCATCACTGCAACCTCCACCTCCCGGGTTCAAGTGATTCTCCTGCCACAGTCACCCTAGTAGCTGGGATTATAGGCCTGTGCCACCACGTCCGGCTAATTTTTGTATTTTTGGTGAAGACGGGATTTTACCATGTTGGCCAAGCTGGAAGGTTGTACTTTTTTTTTTTTTTTTTTTTTGAGACAGTCTCATTGTCACCAGGCTGGAGTGCAGTGCGCGACCTCAGCTCACTGCAACTTCTGCCTCCCAGGTTCAAGCAATTCTCCTACCTCAACCTCCTGAGTAGCTGGGATTACAGGCGCGTGCCACCATGCCCAGCTAATATTTGTATTTTTAGTAGAGACGGGTTTTCACTATGTTCGTCAGGCTGGTCTCAAACACCTGACCTCGTGATCCACCTGCCTCAGCCTCCCAAAGTGCTGGGATTACAGGTGTGAGCCACCACTCCCAGCCCAGTTGTACCTTTTTAAAAAGAAAAAAAAAAGTATAGAGCTTCACACTACTTTGAGCAAGTCATTTCATTCCTTGGCACCAGAACTATCTGTAAACAGGGATTAAAGACTTTAACAAAAGTATGAGACAGTTCAAATGATAAGTATGTGAAATGCTTGTTATAGTGCCAATCCATCTCCAGCAGAGTATCTCTAGAATTCAGATGTACATTCATTTTCCTTAGCCAAACAATGGTCTGAAGAGGGCAGTGCCTGGCCAGCAGAGAAAAGCCAGAAATGCACCTCAGATTCCCAAATGAGCAGCACTTTCAGTTAAAATCAAGCTTTCCCAAATTTCTATACTCAGTCTCAGATCGTCTGGTTCACCTGGGCAAGTATCACTAACATACTAATGCTTTACTTATTTATCTTGTTTGCTGTCTGTATCCTTGACTAGAATATAAATTTCAGGTAGGCAGAGAGAAAGATATGTGTACAAAACAAACATGCTCCCCTATGCCCAAAAGCAGGAAAGGAAAGGGGAATGTAGAAGAAAAAGTGAAACTCTAGTGGCTGGCAATTCCTATCCGCTTTAATGCTGAACCGAAATGCTCTGGATCTACAGGAGTCCCCCCTTATCCTTGATTTTGCTTTCCAAGGTTTCAGTTACCCACAGTCAACCACAATCTGAAAACGTTACATACAATAAGATATTCTGAGAGAGACCACAATCACATAATTGTTGTATTTTATCATTAGTTATTGTTAATCTCTTACTGCGCTTAATACATCAAACTTTATCATAGGTACGCATGTACAGGAAAAAACAAAAGTACAATCAAATCTTTGTATCCATGGGTTTTGCATCCACGGATTCAGCCAGCCTCAGATCAAAAATGTAATTAGGCCTATGATGGTTGTGCCTGTACTGAAAGTGTACACTTTTTTTCTTGTCATTATTCCCTAAACAATATAGCATAACAACTACTTACATAATATCTACATTGTATGAGGTATTATAAGTAATCTAGAAATGATTTAACATATACAGGAGAATGTACATATTAATAGTTTATATGCAAATATCATGCGATTTTATATATTCCCCAGATTTCAGTATCCTCAGGGAGTCCTGGAACCAACCCCCTACGGATACTGAGGGGCATCTGCACATTCAGGGTCTGGTACTTTTAGGCATCCACTGGGGGTCTTGGAAGATATCCCCACACAGATAAAGGAGGACTACTGTACATGGCCAGTTCTATGCAGTGGCTTAAGAGCTCTGCCCCTACAGTGCCTTCAACTTTTGTCTCTCAGTTTCCTTATCAACAGAACAGATAGTAGTACCACACTTCAGGGTCAAATAAAGTAATAAAGAACAACAACAAAAAAAAACGGTCAAGTGCGGTGGCTCATGCCTGTAATCCCAACACTTTGGGAGGCAGAGGCGGGCGGATCACCTGAGGTCAGGAGTTTGAGACCAGCCTGGCCAATATGGAGAAACCCCGTCTCTACTAAAAATATAAAAATTAGCCAGGCGTGGTGGTGCATGCCTGTAATCCCAGCTACTCAGGAGGCTGAGGCAGGAGAATTGCTTGAACCTGGGAGGCGGAGGTTGCGTTGAGTTCAAGATTGCGCCATTGCACTGCAACCTGAGCAACAGAGCAAACTCTGTCTCAGAAAAAAAAAAACAACTGTTCCTCAAATCAGCTGGGCATCCTCTAGCCTCAAAGCCTTTGTATTCACAGATCCTTCCACTTGGAATACTTTCTTCACCCAGATATTAGTATAGCTCACTTTTATGTCAAATATCACTTCAGTCTGGCCTTTCCTGGTGAACTCATCTAGTATTTTAACCCTGCACATTCCTATACTTGGTCCCTGATTAACTTTTTCTCCCAAGCATGTATCACTAATGTAGTATATGGTTCACTTATTTATCTTGTTTAATCTATGTGTCCTGTGTGTGTTTAATTCACTGCTGTATCCTCTAGCACCCAGAATGTCAGCTATCATAATCCTACACAAGTGCTAACAATTAAGGTCTGTCCCATACACTTAAGACCAGAAGCCCAAAGTCATCAACTAGAGGTTAACTATAATCAAATAAATTTAGGTTGTACTTTTTTAAAAAGAAAAAAAAAGTATAGTTTCACACCACTTCGAGCAAGTCACTTCATCTCTTGGCACCAGAACCATCTGTAAATAGGGATTAAAAACTGTTTAACAAAGATACAAAATAGTTCAAATGATAAGTATGTGAAATGCTTGTTACAGTGCCAGTTCATAAAGTGCACACATAATGGATGTTACTTCTCTCTCTTCACCCTCAATAGAAGAAATGGCAAAATGGGGTTGAGAGCAGTTTCAAAATACCTACTTAAAAAACATGAACTCACAAGTCAGACACCAAAAGGGTTGGCCAGTCCAAGTTTCAAGCACCACCTACTTTCAGTCTGTTCTCCCAGAGGATTTTGTTCAAAGCTCCTTCCAAGAATCCTGACAGTACAGCCAATAGTATTCAACCGGGGCAATACCAACCACTGAGAAGTGTTTGGAAATAAATGTATGAAAGTGCCTTTTTTGGTTGTCACAGCAACTCTATAGTGCTACTGGCATTTATTATCTGGGGAGCAAGATGCCAATGTCCTGCAATATAGCACCACGAAAAGAAGAGCCTTGCTGGCTGGGCACAGTGGCTCATCCTGTAATCTCAGCACTTTGGGAGGGCCAGGCAAGCGGATCACCTGAGGTCAGGAGTTCGAGACCAGCCTGGCCAACATGGGAAAACCCTGTCTCTACTAAAAATACAAAAATTAGTTGGGTGTGGTGGCGCATGCCTGTAATCTCAGCTACTCAGGAGGCTGAGGCAGGAGAATGGTTTGAACCTGCGAGGCAGTGGTTGCAGTGAGCTGAGATCACAACTGCACCTCACCCTGGGTGACAGAGTGAGACTCCATCTCCCCCCCCACCAAAAACAAAAACAAAAAAAACCAGAAGAGCCTTGCTGAGGAACAATGGACTCTAACCCAGTATGCCTCAATGGATAACTTCCTATAAAACCTGACCCTAGAGGGAAAGGGACTCAGAACTGACCAGCACCCATCCTAAGAGCTCAAGAGTACAAAGCTACCCATCAGACAAGGTGAGTATAAGTAAAAATTTTAAAAAACAGTTGTGTTGTTCTCCAATGCATTTATTACAACTGTAACTATATAGTTATTTGTACTTATCTGCTTACATATTTTTCCCCACTAGAAAGTACTCCATGGAGGCAGGAATTATGAATCCTATGTTCATAACATACTACCTGATCCACTATAGAAGCTCAATAAGTGTTTTTGCATTAACGTAAGCAACTAGCTTGTGGCAGATACTCACAGGTTTTTTTCTGGTTTTTTTTTTTGAGACAGAGTCTCACTCTGTCACCAAGGTTGGAGTGCAGTGGTGCGATCTCGGCTCACTGCAACCTTTGCCTCCCAGGTTCAAGCGATTCTCCTGCCTCAGCCTCCTGAGTAGCTGGGATTACAGGCACGCACTACCACTCCCCACTAATTTCTGTATTTTTAGTAGAGATAGGGTTTCACCGTGTTGGTCAGGCTGGTCTCAAACTCCTGACCTCATGATTCGCCTACCTAAGTCTCCCCAAGTACTGGGATTATAGGCGTCACCGCACCCAGTCTGATACTCACAGGTTTTTCAAAAAAGATCTCTGCCATATGACTTCTTACATTGGCAAGGCCCAACTATTTTATGGTTTTTTTTAAAGACGGGTCTCCCGACATTGCAAACTCCAGGGCTCATGTGATCTTCCTGCCTCAGCCTCTGGAGCAGCTGAGATTAGAGGCGTATGCCACTGTCACCAGCAGATTTTATGCTTTAGATTAAACAACATTTCAACAACAGGACTGCGCAATTAAGTGAACTTTAAAAAGTTCTTATCCTAAAAATTCTTGAGAAATGGAAAATATCATAAAAGTCTAGGAAATCTTGATGGTACGCAAAGACACGCTGGTATACTGCATCCCAGTATATGCTCAAAAATTAGAAACTTGTTCCCCATGTGAGGTGATAAAGATTGAAATCAGATAAAGGTACTTCCTCCCACAGACCATCCTTTCTGGTGCTTCTACTAGGAAAAGGACCTTGGCACAGACGGACCACATGCCCAACTGAATATTGCTGTCCTTTTGATGTTTTCTGCCTTATTACCTACCATTAAGTGATATGGTACACTTAAGGAATACATGGAGGGGCAAGAGTAATGTTACAGAGCTTTACCCAGGAGTGCACATTCCAACTTTTGTTCTATATGCATCTTCTGATCTAGTTTCTAAAATACTCCTCCCTCTTCCATGTTAAACTGATTTGCAGGTTAAGTGCTGAATACAAACAAAGTATAAATAAAGGTAAAAACTGCCCCTAGCCACAAAACTTCAAAGCCTTGTTTTCTTTCTCTAATTTCTCCCATTCTTTTTATTTTATCTACAACTGCAAACTTGGGCTGGTCTTTCAGTTACACAAAAAAGATCCTAAATTTCTCTAATACATAATTCTATATCCTGCTATCCTGCCAAAGAAGATATCTCTGACATATCACTGAGCTGTAGGAACTTAATTTACATGCAGTCTTGGATTCTGTTTGTCATCATGCTTCTACATCAATCCAATCAAGTACTGTATTTTGATAAAAACACCAAGCAGCAGCAGCAATGCCACTGCGTTTATTTCATTAATTTCTAGGGCTGCCTTGGACTACTTTCCCAAAATACCAGTCTTTCACTAGGTCCCGCCAAGTCCACTCTGAACTATAGTAGGCACAATTAAGTAAGTTAAAGAACAGCCCAGGGCATAGTCAACCTTATTAAGATTATAGATGCGGTACGGTGGCTCATGCCTGTCATCCCAGCACTTTGAGAGGCAGAGGCAGGTGGATCATGAGGTCAGGAGTTCGAGACCAGCCTGACCGACATAGTGAAACCCCATCTCTACTAAAAGTACAAAAATTAGCCGGGCATGGTGACACACGCCTGTAGTCCCAGCTACTTGGGAGGCTGGGCTGAGGCAGGAGAATCGCTTGAACCCAGGAAGCAGAGGTTGCGGTGAGCCAAGATTGCGCCACTACACTGCAGCCTGGGCAACAGAATGAGACTCCATCTCAAAAAAAAAAAAAGATTATAGATGCATCCAAATCCTCAGGTTTTAAGGTGAGCAATTTCCTGGCTGGAAAACCAGAATACTACAAATTCTCTAGTTCTTTTCAATGTTCCAAAAGTATGCTGGTACATAGCAACCTCATCTACACCACTGTCTATACAACTATACAAGTATGTACAGGAGACTCTGGCTTCATGATTTATCCCAGGAGTGTACAGGGCCATACCAGTTAGCAGTTGTCTTTTCAGAAGCTTATTGTCTCTATTATTTGCCATCTCTGGCCAGTATAATCAAGTTGGGATGGACAGTTGGCATTCTAAACTAGCCAACATTTAATTCTCTTTTTCCCTACCCCCTTCAGTCTATGATGCCTCGAAATTTCCCTTTGGTGAATGTGTTTGGCTGGGTGAGCCTAGCTATCTTAATTTCATTTTAACCCAAAATACCATAATGAGACCACATATTGGTCACTTGAGGTTTTATGTTGGAGTTTTAAAGAAGCCAATTCAAAGTGGCACTGGGAAAGCAGAGGATTGAAATCACAAACTGTAAAGAAAAACAATGTTACAAATCTGTCCTGGGCCAACAGAACCCCAAAAACAGATTAAGGAATCTGTCTCCAGACCAAAGGCAATAAAGTGGGAAATGAGAAGAGGTAAAGACGATTTAAAAACTTATTAATCACACACAGACACTTCCTGCCTCTACTTAGCCAGGCTTTTTCAAGAGAGGAAAGCAGATACCAAGAATCTTCACCAAAATGATGTTAGTCTGAAACTGGTGTATGTTGCATCTCCAGTGTTTTTAAAGACATTTTACCAGCTCTGGTGTGGTAAAGTTACCGGCGTTTCCATGTGCTCCGCATTCTACTAACGCAGAGTTAGACATCAAAGAAGAAAACGAAAAAGGAAAAAAAAAAAAGCCAAGAACAGAGAAAATAAAGCTTAAAAGTGATAAAGTTTAAAATACACATGCACAAACACACAAACATAAGATTCCCTACTAAAGTATTCATCTGTACATAGAAATATGAAATTACAGATCAAACTGTAGTTTCCTCCTGGAAACTACTGCCTTCATCGCAGCTGGGTCCCAGTGATCACAGCTACGCTTCTCAGGCAGGAGGGAAAAGAGGCCTGGTAGCAGAATACTTGTTTTTAATGGGAAGGACAGAGAAATCACATAAGGTGTTCAGAAAGTCCAAATGAATTAGAACACTGGTTCTTCACTTGGTCTTCAAACTGTTAATATTTATCACCTGACCACTTCTGTAACTCCCACATCTGTGCCAAGCACAATCCTTATTCATTAAGTTATACAACCAGAGACAGGTCTTGGCTCAAATGTCCACCCCTCACAGAGTCCTCATTCACTGCAGAAATGAGGTGACTTGTTCAGGAATCTACTTAGAGGGTTTATTTTTATTTACTTAATTTTTTTGAGACAGGGTCTTGCTCTGTTGCCCAGTCCATACAGTCCAATAACACAATCAGGTCTCACTGCAGCCTCCAATTAGCTCCTGGGCTCAAGTGATCCTCCTGCCTCAGCCTCCCAAGTAGCTGGGACAATAGGTGCATGCCACCAGGTCCAGCTAATTTTTAAAAAAATTTTTTAGCAGAGACAAGGTCTTGCTATGTTGCCGAGGCTGGTCTTGAACTCCTGGGTTCAAGCAATCTTCTCATCTCAACCTCACAAAGTACGGGGATTGCAAGTGTGAGCCACTGCTCTCGGCCTACTTAGAGGGTTTATTTACTAAAACTTCATAAGAGACACAAGGAAAGGAATTCACAGCAAAACTCAGACTGGCCACTAAGCAGTAGGGGGTAAGGGAAAGAGGTCAATAAAGGCCTACTGTGAGACCACCAAATCACCCACGGCCCTGTTCTCAGATCAGACAGCCATCACAGGCAAAAGGAACATTATGGCATTTAATTAGTGCTCCAACACTGACCTGTAAATGGCACTTTCAAGAATCACTTTCTTGGAAAAGTGTACTGTATTGGTCATACTTGGAGACCACCACAGTCAAGATCCTTTTTTTTTTTTCTATATATAGACAGGGTCTTGCTGTGTTACCTAGGCTGAAGTACAGTGGTGCCATCATGGCTTACTGCAGCCTCAGCCTTCCTTGCTCAAGTGATCCTCCCATCTCAGCCCTCAAGTAGCTGGGACTACAGGCGCGCATCACCATGCCTGGCTAAATTTTTTGTTTTTGTAGAGACAGGGTTTTGCCATGTTGCTCAGGCTGGTCTCGAACTCCTGGGTTCAAGCAACCTGCCCAGCTCAGCATCCCAAAGTGCTTGGATTACAGGCAGGAGCCACCGTGCCCTGCCAGTCAAGATCTTAAAATACCTTTCCCACCTTCATCAAAATCCCAGGACCACAGGTCCAGATTATCTTCACGCCATATTGCCAAAGAACTAAGAGAAAGAGAAATGGAAGGCAGGGAGCCCCCAAGTCCTATAAACAAGCAGACATGTTTTGTGACTAGAACTTAATCATCAGTGCATAGTAAAGATCCATCTCAAAAGTGTTTTGTTTCTTCTGTTACCATCTGAATGTTTATGTAACCATGAAATTAATACGTTGAAACCCTAACCTCCAACGTTACGGTATTATTAATAGGAGGTGGGGTCTTTGGGAGGTAATTAGGGTTAGATTAACTCATGAGGGTGTGCCCCCATGATGGGCTTAGTTAGTGCCCTATATAAGAGCAAGAGACGGGGGCACTGGCTCACGTCTGTAATCCCAACACTTTGGGAGGCTGAGGTGGACAAATGGCTTGAGGTCAGGAGTTTGAGATTAGCCCAGCCAGCATGGTGAAATCTCGTCTCTACTAAATAAATAAATAAATAAATAAATAAAATTAGCCAGGCGTGGTGGCGTGGACCTGTAATCCCAGCTACTCGAGAGGCTGAGGCAGGAGAATTGCTTGAACCCAGGAGGTGGAGGTTGCGCCACTGCACTCCAGCCTGGGCGACAAAGCGAGACTCTGTCTCAAAAAAAATAAAAATAAAAAAAGAAGAGGAGCAAGAGACATAAGAGGATAAGAAGGCTCTAATTGGGGTGGCAGACTGGCAAGAAGACATAAGACAGTAAGACAGTTGCCTACAAGCCAGGAAGATGACTGTCACCAAGAACCAGATCTGCCAGCGTTTTGATCTTGGACTTCTCATCCTCCAGGACTTCAAGAAGTAAATGTTTATTGTTTAAGCCACCTCGTCTATGGTATTTTGTGAAGCAGTCCAAGCAAACACACTCCCCTAGCCTCAAGCATTTTAACCTTTTCTCCATTCAGTAACACTTTTTTCATAGGAGGGGCACATATACATAAAACATCAGTCTATGGTATAATTTAGAAGCAGCCCCTCAGGTAATTTGGATATACTCTGGCAGCCCAGTTGAGTGTAAATGTATAAATCCAGTAGTTCTCAAACTTCAGTGTTCATCCGAATGGCCTAGAGGACTTGTTAGAACATATTGCCAGAGTTTTGGATTCAGTAGGTCTGGCCAAGGGTTTGCACTTCTAAACAGGACCTGGTAATGCTGATGCTGGTGGCTAGGGACCATACTGAGAACCACTGCACTAATCCACCTCTCAAGCTGGAACAACAGGTGCTGTGTGTGTGTGTGTTCTATTTTTTTATTTTTTGAGACAACATCTCACTCTGTTGCCCAGGCTGGAGTGCAATGGCGTGATCTCAGCTCACTGCAACCTCCGCCTCCAGGGTTCAAGCGATTCTCCTGCCTCAGCCTACCAAGTAGCTGGGACTACAGGTGCCTGCCACCACGCCTACCTAATTTTTATATTTTTAATAGAGACAGGGTTTCACCATGTTGGCCAGGAGGGTCTCAATCTCTTGGCCTTGTGATCTGCCTGCCTTGGCCTCCCAAAGTGCTGGGATTACAGGCATGAGTCACTGCACCCGGCCTGTGTGTGTGTTTTAAAGCACTGATAAGCCAGGTGCTCACGCCTGTAATCCCAGCATTTGCGAGGCTGAGGTGGGTGGATTACCTGAGGTCAGGAGTTCAAGACCAGGCTGGCCAACATGGTGAAACCCCATCTCTACTAAAAATACAAAAATTAGCTGGACGTGGTGGTGTACGCCTGTAATCCCAGCTACTCAGAGGCTGAGGCAGGAGAACTGCTTGAGCCTAGGAGGTGGAGGTTGCAGTGAGCTGAGATGATGCCACTGCACTTCAGCCTGGCTGACAGAGCAAGACGCTGTCTCAAAAAAAAAAAAAAAAGCAAGCAAGCTAGCCCTAATAGCTGGCATAGTGATACGTGCTTGTAGCTCAGCTACTTGGGAGGCTGAGGAAGGAAGACTGCTTGAGACCAGAAGTTTGAGAGTGGGCTATGATTGTGCCTGTGGATAGCCACTGCACTCCACCCTGGGAAACACAGCAAGACCCTGTCTCTAAACAAATTTTAATTAAAAAAAAAAAAAAGGCATTACAATAACTCAGATATAGCTAAAAACTAGGGATAATTTTGAATTCGGTAAAGACCAATGCTAGCTTTAACCACTCAGTTCTATCTCTCCTGAATTGAGAAGCAGGGCCCAGTGGGAACCTGGGGTCCTGGGTCGGGGGGCACTGTCGAGAACTTCCATGGTAGTGCTGCAATCTTCCTACGTCACCCTTCTGGCCTCCTGGCTGGACCAGGGTGGTAGCATTCCAGGAGAGCTGGGTGCAGGGAAGGAGAATGTGAGGTAGATTGGTGGATGCATAGGAGGAAGGTGGGAGTAGTGGTGTCAACTCTCCTGGAGGCTTGCTTCTGAAAAGGACAGTTGGAGAGTGGGAGAGATAGTTGTGGGACTGACCAATCAGGAGTCATGTTAGAATTGTATTTGATAAACGAATAGTACTTTCACATATCTAATATTTACTACAGCTTCAAGGTAGATATTTTTTCCTCATTATAATATAGTTGAGAATACAGATTCAGAGAAGTTAAGTGATTTGCCTAACGTCATACTGCCATAAGAGAACTTTAAACCTAGATTTTAGAGATAACTCTGCTATGAAAACTTTGTATGTGGCACTCAACTTTATGTGTTCATTTCCCCCAAGTGGCAAATTAAGACGATAATCCGCTTGGCACGGTGGCTCACGCCTGTAATCCCAGTACTTTGGGAAGCTGAGGTGGGGGGATCACGAGGTCAGGAGACTGAGACCATCCTGGCTAACATGGTAAAACCCCATCTCTACTAAAAATACAAAAAAATTAGCTGGGCGTGGTGGCAGGCGCCTGTAGTCCCAGCTACTCGGGAGGCTGAGGCAGAAGAATGGCGTGAACCTGGGAGGCAGAGCTCGCAGTGAGCCGAGATCATGCTACTGCACTCCAGCCTGGGCGACACAGCAAGACTTCGTCTCAAAAAAAAAAAAAAAAAAAAAAAAAGACAATAATCTGAGCCTCTTCAGCAAGTGCTCCAAGTTTCTGGAAAAGTAGTATCACTCTGCACATATTTTCATAATTCAAGTCATTTTCACTCAGATCAAAGTGAAAGACTCTGACTGGGTGCGGTGGCTCACACCTGTAATCCCAGCACTTTGGGAGGCTGAGGTGGGTGGATCACAAGGTCAGGAGTTCAAGACCGGCCTGGCCAACTTAGTGAAACCCCATCTCTACTAAGAATACAAAAAAATTACCTGGGCGTGGTGGCGGGCGCCTGTAATCCCAGCTATTCAGGAGGCTGAGGCAGACGAATCGCTTGAACCCAGGAGGCAGAGGTTACAGTGAGCCGAGACCACGCCACTGCAATCCAGCCTGGGTGACAGTGCAAGACTCCATCTCCAAAAAAAAAAAAAAAAAAAGTGGCCAGGCACGGCGGCTCACACCTGTAATCCCAGCATTTTGGGAGGCCGAAGTAGGTAGATCACGAGGTCAGGAGATCGAGACCATCCTGGCTAACATGGCGAAACCCTGTCTCTACTAAAAAAAAGTACAAAAATTAGCCAGGCGTGGTGGCGGGCGCCTGTAGTCCCAGCTATGCGGGAGGCTGAGGCAGGAGAATGGCGTGAACCCAGGAGGCGGAGCTCGCATTGAGTGGAGATGTGCCACTGCACTCCAGCTTGGACGACAGAGCGAGACTCCATCTCAAAGGAAAAAAAAAAAAGGTGAAAGACTATCTTAAAGCCTGAATCTCACTCCCAACCTCAAAGATCCCTCTTGAGAAGGAGAGGACCGGGGACTAGAGGACCAGATGCTGCCAGTTCTCACCAATGGAATCACAAGGCAGCTGTAAACCAAGTGCCATAGCCATCCATCAGAAATCCAAAACAACAAAACCCTGAATGGAAGGGATGGAAGGGACTGACAGAGCTCGAGGCACAATGTCAAATTGTAACTAATGGCTTTTCAGTCTTTCACCCCATTTAAGAGTTTCAGACTATTGCAAAAATAACGTCCTAAACAATCTTGGTGCCTGAGTAATTTATTTTGAAGAAGCAAAATTAGTATTTTAGAGTGTAATACCTTTGAAGAGTCAGACAAACCCAACTCTACCTTTTACCAGCTATTTTTCCTACGACAAATTTCTTATCTTACTCTATCTCCTCAATTGTAAAGTAGGAAGATTAATAACAGAACCCACCTTCTATACAGTTTTGAAGATTAAATTAGGAAATTCATCAAGAAGACTAAGCATAGTGCTTAGCACATAGTAAGTGTTCAAATGCATGGTAGCCATCATTTGAAAGTCAGGATCCTTGCCAGTCACAGTGGCTCACACCTGTAATCCCAGCACTTCAGGAGGCCAAGGCCAGCGGATCACCTGAGGTCAGGAGTTCGAGACCAGCCTGGCCAACATGGTAAAACCCCATCGCTACTAAAAATACAAAAATTAGGCCGGGCGTGGTGGCTTATGCGTGTAATCCCAGCACTCTGGGAGGGCGAGGCAAGTGGATCAATCATGAGGTCGAGTTTGAGACCAGCCTGGCCAAGATGGTGAAATCCCATCTCTACTAAAAATACAAAAATCAGCCAGGTGCGGTGGAAGGCGCCTACAGTCCCAGCTCCTTGGGAGGCTGTGGCAGGAGAATCACTTGAATCTGGGAGACGGAGGTTGCAGTGAGCCGAGATCATGCCACTGTACTCCAGCATGGGTGACAGAACAAGACTCCATCTCAAAAAAAAAGAAAATTAGCCTGGCAGGGTGGCACACAGGTGGCGCACACCTGTAGTCCTAGCCACTCAGGAAGCTGAGGCAGGAGAATCCCTTGAACCCGGGAGGCCGAGGTTGCAGTAAGCTGAAATCGTGCCACTACACTGCACTCCAGCCTGGACAACAGAGCAAGACTCCGTCTCAAAAACAAAGTCAGGATCCTGGTGAGTATCTGTGACCCAAGAACAGATAAACTACCTACAGAATTGTTCCCCAAACAATTGTAATAAGGTTCTCTTTAGCAGCCTAAACTCCTAAGCAAGCAAAATGTTAGAAATCTGGAGACTAAAAGCCGGTTATCCAAACCTAAATTACCAAGAGTTTCACATAACACTGGATCAACCTGTGAACTCCAGCACCTTAGGACCAGAACAGAAAGAATGTTGTCCAAAAAGCAAGAAAAAAAGACATACATATTTGCCAAGAAGACACAGTAATAAACCAATTCCCAGCATTTCTGCCCTGTTCTCTAAGGACAACAGAAAGCAATAATGTCTACCCCAGACAGGAGAAATCACTGGGCAAGAAGAGCCCAAAGATATATCTGTTTTCTCTGAAAGGAAGCATCCAACACTATGTGGCCTTTAATCCTCTACCACGTGGCTGAACTCGCACTCTTCTTAAAGTCAAAGTACACAGCAGTTGAGAGTAAACAGCTGGGCCCAAACGCACTCATGCCCGGCAAGCACGTTGTGACCTCAAGGAAAACATGAGGCAAAATAAAAACACCAAGCACACACCAAATGGGCTTTTAAATGACTGATATCACACCAACCACCAAGCTCCCCTGGTGCTAGATCTTAAGGGGAAAGAAGGGTTCCTTTAAACAGAGATGCCTATAAACAAGCAAGCTGAAAACGAACAAGTTTAAGAGAGAAAAGCATACAAAAATCTTGGCTGCTGGTGATGAGCCATGGAAAATCATGAATGTGCCAGTGCCAAGGGAGGAGGAAGTCTAATATCTAACTTTGCAGACTTGGGAACATAAAAGCAACAAAGCCATAAGGAAGCCCAAATGCAAAAGAGAAAAAAAAAAAAGGCACATGGCACATTTCCTCTTCATATGGGTAGCAATTCGAGCAGTGCTTTGGGCCTGCAGAGCACTTAGCTCAGTACCCAAAGCCCCTTAGTATTTAATATCAACATAACTTCCTGAAGGGTGACAAAAATCTGTCCTGGATTACTGGGTGATTTCTAATATGTACCATAACCAACACTAAGTCAACATTTCAGGGATCAAATTTCCTACTCTGCAGCATGTTGGAATGCATTCTTGGCATTAGACTTCTTCCCATTCCAGTCCACCCTCAGAAAATGCAGAAGCCACTGGGAAATAAAGACTCAACCTGTCCCAAGATAATATTCCAGCTATGCACAAGTGACTAACAAAAACAAATAGAAGTTCATTCAGATGTCCCTTCACATTCAGTAAAAAACTAATTTCATCCATTTAAACGCAGAGGAGGGGCAATTTCAGGAAGAACACTCAAGACTGTTAAGTCAATATTCACCAGAACTTGGATTCCTATAAAACCTGGGATTGATCAAAGAGTTCATCTCAAGCCCCTAAATACCTGTAATCCATAGCAGGTTAACTATGGTGCCCAATTCTGAGTAACTGAAAACCCACTTTCGCAAAATGCAAAAATGGCAAGGCAAAAAAGGTGGAAGCAATACTTCTAAACTATAATGTTTATCCAAGACTCCAGTACTTTCAGCAGGTCATGGACAATTATTAAAAAAAAAAAAAAAAAAAAAGAAAAAGAAAAAGGCCTGTCACGGTAGCTCATGTCTGTAATCCTAGCACTTTGGAAGGCCAAGGTGGGTGGATCACCTGAGGTTGGGAGTTCAGGACCAGCCTGGCCAACATGATGAAACTCCATCTCTACTAAAAATACAAAACTTAACCTGGCATGGTGGCGGGAGCCTGTAATCCCAGCTACTCGGGAGGCTGAGGCATGAGACTCGCTTGAACCTGGGAAGCAGAGGTTGCAGTGAGCCGAGATTACACCACTGTATTCCAGTCTGGGTGACAGACTGAGACTCCATCTCAAAAAGAAAAAAAAAAAAAAGGGCTGCAGTACTTCTGTACTGGAGCAGTGTAACCAGTGTAACCAATCCTTCTCCAGGTAAAAGCATTATAGTGGCCTGGCACTGGACACACCATGCATCTTCAGCTGTTAAGCATTCACTGATGATCCTTGACCAGGGAAGTGCCAAGGTCCAACCATACATGGACCAGCAGGTAAAGAAACCAAAATCACTATATTCCAGAGGCTCCACAAGGATTAAGCATTGGTGAGCAGCATTTGTTAGCTGCTTGGCCATAGAAATCTAGTAAAAAACAATTTTTTTTTTGAGACAAGGTCTTGGCTCCACTGCCCAGGCTGGAGTGCACTGGCGTAATCACGGCTTACTACAGCCTCAACCTCCTGGGCTCAAGCGATTCTCCTGCTTCAGCTTTCTGAGTAAGCTGGGACTACAGGTGCATACCACCACATCCAGCAATTTTTGTGTCTTGTAGAGATGGGGTCTCCCTATGTTAACAGCCCAGGCTGGTCCTGGGCTTGGGCAATCCTTTCCCCTTGGCCTCCCAAAGTGCTGGGATTATAGGTGTGAGCTATCGCACTTGGCCAAGAACAGTATTAAAGGCCATTTCTATGAATAAATGGGCAGACTGCGTATATGCACTTAAACCTAACCCATCAACCTCAATATAAAGTCTAACACAAGCAACTTGGCTTGAACACAACTCCCAGCTCTTCAGAAATAGCAGCCTAAGAGTCCCAACAGGTACTTCATGGCTCTTGATTTAAGAAAGGTCAAGTAACTCTGCCAAGACAGAAAAGGTCCAGACTCACCAACAAAGTTGAACCACCATTACTACAGAGCTGTCCAGGGCACACAACTCTGAAGGTGACGTGACCTTCCAAATCCAAATTTACTAGAAAAGTGCCCCTAAACTAGCCAAGAACATAGCAGTCTGTACCAAAGACTTGACCTAACCACAGGAACCACTAAGACCCTGGAACCACTCTTTCATGGAGTTTTATGATTAGAGTCCAAATTCTCAAAGTCACTGGAACACTGAGACAACTACTGGTCTGGAGATGGATGTGCAATGTGGATTCTATCAAGTCCATGGAACTTAAGAATAGCATTATGAAAAGGCAAATTAGTACTTTAACTTTCTTGAATATTTAGCTTCACAAAAAAAGCCTCTGAAAAGCTGTCCCAGGTTAACCCTGGGGCAAGCTGATTGAACCTTTTCCTCTAATGCCTTCAGCTCACATATTTAGTGTGGTCTATATCCATTTATAAAACCTTGCTTTGCAAGTTTTCCAGATATGTGCACATAAGTATGCTTTCCTAAGAAAACTAAATGCCTCTGATGGAGATATTGTTTCTACCTTTTAAATCTCTTCCTAGTACCTATCTGGTATAATCACACAGGGCTATTTCCCACCCCCAGTGGAATTTCCAGATCTCTCTGACTTAGAAACAAATGCTCTCAGCAGTAAGTCTGAAGTTCCTAATACCCTCACCACCAACATACTGGGAAAGGACCATGCAATATTAAGCAACCTATGTCAGTGTCAATCCAAGTTTTTGTGTTTTGTATTAAAACAAGCTGATAGCCTTTGGTAGCAAGTTAGCTGAACCTAAAAATCATGGTCAGGACCATAATTACATTCATATTCCCTGCTACTATATAAACAGCTAAGTCAAAAGGGCACTTCCAGGACTCTGGTCTAAAAAACATTTCTTATAAAGAAAACTGGTGTCAGAGTCAATGAATCTAGTTAAAAAAGACATTCTGAGAAGGCAAATCTGGTCATCTCACAAGGCTACCAAAGAAGAAGACCACAGGCAGACAGCTAAAATATTCATAGATTCTTCTTCTTCCTCCATAAAAACAATGTGTCACTGAAGGAACCCAGATATGTTTTTAATCCTAAAATGGCAATTTCAAAAACAAAGACAGTGTCTACTCACACAATCCTTCAAGTAAGATGTAGTGAGTCCCCAAACATTTGGACTTTGTACTGCCCCAGGAACAGGGGGTAAAGGCATGTTAATTTTATCATAAGTGATGCACAGAAGTCCAGTAAAAACTGTGTAAATAAACCCAGGCCCTTGGGTAGCGGACTTACAATCCCAAGTACAACAGCAAAACTGAGGATGAAGACGACACTCAATCTGCAGTATCTTTTTTCTCCTTTCTAATATTCCAGAAATGCAAACCAAGCCAAAAACAATCTCACCAAGCTACCCTTTAAACCTCAAAGTCTCATAAGCCAAGCGTTTGGGGTAATACTTACCTTACTACTGACACTTAGGATCTTCTTTCCAAACTTCTATTTTCACTATGAAACTGCAATTGACTTTAACAAGGTATCACATGCCCTGAACTTAGCATGGAGGCAGGGCCACAGAGGTTTCACTGCCAGGGCAGCATCTTTCCATGTCAATTTTTTTTTTTAGATCACTTCTTATCTCCACACTTACTGCCCCCCAGCACTACCCTTTTCCTATCCCCAAGTCTTTTTCCCCAATGTTATTTTACTCCACCACATGAGGAGGCTAGCATTATCTTTGCTTGAAAACTGTTTACTAATTTGCCTGTCAAACATTCTATAGAACCGTTTACATCTTACTACAGAAACCTCCTGGGTACATATTGACAGCTCAGCAAGTATTTACACAAAGCTCTGAAACATTCGGTTCCTTCAGAGACGAAGAAGATGCTGTGTCAAGCAGAGAATTATCAAACACCGTTTCCTCTACTATTTTCCCTCCTTTATAAAGGAAAGCTCCCTTCCTCTAATATACCTAAATTACACTTCTAAACTGCTAAGCCAGGAAGAGAAGAATGGAAATTCAGGTGTATTGGAGAAGAGAAAGAATAGCATTTCCAGGACCACGTGCAAAGCACACCATGTAGTTTTTTAAACCATAGCTATGAGAAACAACGAATGCACCTATGAAATTGACCCTGAAACACAGCTTTTCCTCTTCCAGTCTCAGGAACTTTTGCTTCTCTCTCAGCAAAATTTACAGGACAAGTCCAAGCACTCAGATTACAACCAACTGCCCAAACCAGACCTAGACCTGCCCAAACACCAGGAATCTGGAGAGCTTAATGTTCCTCTCTCTCCCTACTCCTTCCCAAAAGCAGCAGAATATTAACACTGAACTTATGAATATCCATTCCTCACCCCAACCCCAAGTGCCAAAGCCTGCTGGGGATCCTGAAGCAACTATTTTTCAAGTCTTGCTTTAATGAAATCTAGCTAACTTTCCAATGACTATTTAGTGTTTTAAAACCACCAGCCAGGTGGAATGACTAATGACAAACAGATTAACAGTTTCAAGGCAACAGTCTGGTAGAGCTTTTTCTGTAAAGGTCCACAGACCACAATGGCACCCAACTGTTCAGAGCTTGTTCCTGTGAATCTCAGGAGAAAATAGCTTTGAGTTCCTTCAGCCCAGGGGAAGAAAGATGGTCTCAAGACCCCTGATTTATGTATAGAAAGCTGCCCTCACAAACAAGCCAGCTATGGAAGCACAGATGTGTAGCATCTTAGAGTGAGGTCATGCAGACCAACTTCATTTTATTGATGAGGGAGAAAATGAAAAACAAGAGAAAGCAAATGACCTGCCCAGGGTCACACAGCTTAATCTGGAGCTGTATGTGGAACCTAAGCCTCCTCCTTCCTCCTCCTGTTGTGAGTCCTGTGCTCTTTACCACTAATGCAACACACAACTGAAGTGTGCACCAGTAATAACAACTTAAGTGTGCATCAGTAATAATAATGACCAATCTAAACAACAAAAAACTCAGAGATAAAAGTCACAGGAATCAGGACTCCATTCGAGCCCCAGGCATTACAGCTCACTGGCAGAAAAGAACGACTCGGTGCCAATATATTTGAATACCACATTTTTACCATATTTACAAGCTTCAGTTGCTTCTAGAATTTTGAGAGTTGAAGCCAATTAATAAAACCTTTTGAGGGGTGGGAAGAGGAAAGGGCCCTGCCCATTACTTTGTTAGCCTATTCCCACATTTTTAAAAAGTTCACTAACCTCTTTGCAAAGGGCCTACTGTAGACATTACACCCTACAGGAGTCAATCCAACATATTAATGTTTAATGCAATCCAAGACATCCTGTTTCAGCAGGTGCTGCTTGTCATGGTTACCCATGTCACACACAAAGCAAGAAACCTAAAAAGTCCTCACAGGGCCCAATACACAAGAAGCCAAACCCGGTCCTGGCTGCTTTCTCTGTTCTCACACCACCATCTCAATCCTCATCACCCCAGTTCTCTCATGAACAGTAGAGAAACATGAAACCCCCACAACTAAAGTGCCATCTCAGTGTGGTTTTCCTGGTCCCTCCTACTTGAGAGAGCTCCAAGAGTCCTGTATTTCAGCCAGCCTAGAATTTCTGCCAGTAGGCATTCCCATAATAAATCTAGGATTCCTGTATCTGTTTCCCAGGAGTCAGAAATATCATTTGATATTTCCATAGTAGAAACTAACAACCAAACTTCTACAATCAAATCCAACTGGTTCCTGGACTATTTATTGTATTTCATTTTTTACCTTGGTAAACTGGTACTACTCTCAAAGTATTATTGCTAAACAGCGTTCCAATAAAAGGCCTTAAATCAACTTCGTGTGTGTAAGTAACCTAAAACTATGTCATCAGTACCAGGATTCAACACTTGACATACGCTACTTATGAAAAGGAATAAAGTAGAAGTTTGTCTGCTAGGACCTTCCCAGCTCCTGTGAAAAAGACATAGTCACAATACACACACCTAATCTTTATTTCATAACAGCAGAGTCAAATGAAAACATTATCACCTTAGCTATGTTAATTAAGTCGCTGCAAAATATTCTTAATCTAAGACTGGGCCAGGGAAAGATGGGGGCAGAGCAAGACTTTTTAATTTCAGAATGTTCAAGACTAAAGCATCATGGTCTGAAAAAACATTCATCCTCAAGTGGCAAAAAGGAATTCAGAACAAAGTCTGAACCTACAACCCTCACCTAGACTACTACCACACACCTGAAGCAGTCCACAAAACTGGAAGCTGCACTGTCTCTCAAACAAGTGAATGCTCACCAGCCCATTCCCTGGGCCTCTGGGGAGTAGGCCACTGAGCTGAAATTAATTAGGAATCTATGTTGTGTGTGTGTGGGTCTAGTGATAATAAAAGAGATCAGAAAATTCATCCAAAGGCAGCAGACAGGCTTCCAAACAGGGACTGTATCCATTCTCCTATCATCCACACAGAAAAAGTGTTCCATAATTTAATGACTGAAAAACAGAAATCATTATACCAAAAGAGTTGGCTTTTTCTTTAAAAAGTTTGACTAAATATTTCCAAACCAGCAGAGTTCAAATCAATTTTGCTTTTAAATGAACCCTGACTTACTACCCCAAATGACTTATTCTAATAGTTTTCAAGAAAGGTAAACTTTTCAGCCAAAACCAAACAAAACAAGGGGAATGAGGGGAAAGAGGTTCAGACTATAGGATGACCCAGAGACAAGAGGATGCTGTCTTTTAAGACAAAACTTTTCCTCCAGACACTAGAAAAACAATGTAACATCTCCCTATTTCTTGCCCAGATACACAACATCATGGAAGATGTAGAATCAAGGCACAGAGCTCCAAGCCCACCATCTAACACAGCTAATTTCAAAATGCCCAGCTCAAAGGACGAGTAGAAAAGTAGCTCTAGGATGGGCTGGGAATACAGCTAGTAAGTGAACAAAATCTCCTAGCACAAAAGCGCAAGGGGTTTGGGAGGCGATGGATGGAGCTTCCCCCTCTTTGAAAACATGTATGACTCCACAGAATACTCAGTATCCCTGACCAAAAGCACTGCTGACAGAGCATGATGAAAATGGAAGAAAAGCAATAAAATAAAACAAGATAGAATAGTATAAAAAGATACTTCGAAGTTGCAATTTCTAAGCTAATCTCAAGTGTCATTCTAGGTCATATCTTCATGTCTTGGAAGACAAGAAAAAAAGTGGTACATTAAAATGCAAAGGAATAAACTGGCCAGTCTCTATTTCAAAGCTCTAAAATGACTGATGACAAAACAGAAAACTAGACTTTTTGTTATTCCAGGAAAAAAACAATTTCACCAAACCAAGCCTTTAGGAGAAAGTCCCTCAAGATCATGAAAGACACCAACTTCCGTTTAAATTAAGCTGCTATTCCAAAGTTCAATTAACAAAAGAAAGTGTTAACAAGATTCAACATGTAAACAAAGAAAGAGGCCAGCCTTCCATAACACAGAACGCTTGAACCTAATATAAAATTCCTCAGAAAGCTCTCAGTTCTTAAAAAAAAAAAAAAACGAAAATTGTTTTCTCCCCCACCCATAAAGATCCCACATTTGCCACTCAATAAAAACCCCAGTAAAATCATTTCAATTCTGCAAAGCAACCAGTGTCAAAATTACTCAAGACAAATGCATCTTCAGAGCCATCAAAGAAGTCATTTATACCATCAGGAAAGTCACAAAACCAAAACAAACAGCAAACCCATTGTAGAGAAAAAACTCAGCTACTGTTCTGACAACACAGAATTCATTTCAGGCTGCATAAAACATAACAAGCAAAATAAATCCAAGGTACAAGCAAAATGCCATTGCCCCCTCTTTTGTTTCGGGCACAATGTAACAAGGGCAGGCTGTCTGAGGCTTTGCTCCTGCTGATACAGTATTGCTACTTAAACCTCCCTCCTCAAGGTCACAGCCAATTTCAGCTCTGGAATAAAAGGCAGATAGTGGCAGCGATGGTTTGGGTTATCACTGGCAGAAAAGCAGAGTGTAAAAGTTTATGAGCTCATCAGGATTGTTGTACCATTACATCAGAGGCAATTATAAATGGCCAAGAGCAGGAGATGGGGAGCCAATCAGATCACAGATAGGATGTCAACCTAAGACCAACTGTCTCCTGGCTTTGACAGAAGGATTTTACCTCCATAATTCAAATCCCAAACCAAAGCAATCTGCACTTACTACTCCAATCACTCAGCTGTTTACCAGCACTTCCAGAGAGAAGCCCAGGCCACTGGGCCGGCGGAGCCTAAGACAGGAGATGGCAAGGGCTGCCCTAGGTGAACCGCAGCCGGCCTCTAGCAGCTCCCAAGCGGTCCCCTGCCCTCCCTCGAGGTCCCCCCGAGCTCTAGGGGCCCTCTTTGAAAGCACAGATGGGGGGCGGCCCAGAGGAAGGCCGGGGGACGGAGAGGAGCGGCAGGTGAGCAAAGAAACGTTCATTCAACTCCTGGGTTCCTACCACTGCCTACACTCCTAACCTGAGCCCCCAGCACCCCCTCACTCCCGGCCAGGCCCTTCCCCACACACTCTGCCCCGCACCCCCATCAAGACCCCTGGAGTTCGAAGGGACCAGGGGAGAGGAACAAGAGAAGCAGACACCTCTGGGAAAGCCCGACACAAAGGCTGGAGGAGGAAAGGAGAGGAAGGCAGACAGGCAGCCATTTTAAGAGAGAAGAGCCAGACAATGGCAGCTCCCCAGCAGTGGGGGCCCGAGACTGAGGGGAGCCCAAGGCTGTGGCCCGCTGACCGCAGCCGCCACCCACCCCCAGGACCACGCTCGCCCCAGCCCCCTCCCCACTCAGCTGTGTACCTGAGGGGTCCGGGCGAGCGGCTGCCCCCCCGCCGCCGCTGCTCCCGGGGCTCATGGGCGCGTGGTGGCTCCTTTGTTGGGCCCCTCCCGAGGCGGCCGCCGCCGCCGCCGCCGCTGCCGCCGCCGCAGCCCCCCCAGCACTGCGAGGCCATGTCCGCCGGGCCCTTGCCGGCGCCCCCGTCCTGGGGCCCGCCGCCGTAGTCGCCCCCGGGGTAGCCCTGGTAGCCCCGGGCCGAGCTGGGCGACGTGAGCAGTTGGTTGAGGGTGGGGGTGGCGGTGGGCTGGGGAGTTCCCCCGCCGGCCGCGGAGGGGCCGCCTCCCCCCATGGCCCCGAAGCGCTGCTGAGCGAAGGACGAAGACGACGAAGAGGCGGAGGCGCTGGAGGAGGGAGGCGGCTTGGAGCCGGGAGCCGCCGCCGCGCCGGAGCCCGGAGTGCCACCTCTCGGGGAGCTCAGCGCGTAGGCCGGGGCGGGCGGGGGGTAGGCGCTGCGGTTGGGGTAGTAGGAGTTGTACTGGTGGTTGGGGAAGCCGTGGTCGTGAGAGTTCTGCTGGGGCCCCGCGTAGGGCTCCAGGCCCCCGCCGCCGCCGCTCTGCAGCGCTGCCAGGCCAGGGCTTTGTTGTCCGCCATGTTGTTGGTGGAAGACGGCGGCCGCGGCGGCGACAACGGCAGACGGGCTCCGGCCGTAGGGTTGCCCGAAGCCGTAGGCTGGGGGCGGCAAGGCGGCCGCGGCAGAGTGAGGAGGCGCCCCCACCCCATCGCTGCTGCCGCCACCGCCGCCGCCGGGCGGCTCCGTGAGGTTATTGTTCAGGGCGGGCCTAGGGCCCGCGTTCCCGTTCGAGTTCTTCAGGTCCGGCTCCGCGCCGGGCCCGCCGCCGCCGCCAGCTCCGCCGCCGCCGCCACCCCCATTGCTCTCGGCCCCGTCTTGCAGCTCCTTTCCCAGCGGCTGCGGCGGCCCCACGGCAGGGCCCTCGCTTTCCTGCCCGGCGGCTGCCTTCATTTCCCCGCGCTCGGCCGCTGCCGCCGCCGCCGCCTCGCCCCCCGCCTCCTCCCGCTGCTGCTGCTCGGCTTTCTTCAGCTCCGAGGGCGGCGGCGGCGGCGGGTTGCCCAGGCTGCTGGCGGCGGCGGGGGCGACCTGCGCGGCCATGATCCCCGCTGTCTCGTCCGCGGAGAGACCCGGCCCTGTCTTCGTCTTCTCCCCCCCTCCCACCCCGCCCCGGGGCCGAGTCCCCCGGGCTGCCCTCCCCCCCCGCCCGGGCGGGCCTCGCGGGGCTCCGCTGCTGCGCTGCGCTCGCTCCTCTCCCCCCCGCCCCGCCGGCTCAGGCTCCGGGCTGGCGGCGGCGGAGGAGGAGGAGGCGGCGGCGGCCGAGGCGCCGGCGGCTCAGCTGCTCCCGGCTCTGTAGGCTCGGGACCCGGCTCTCCCGGCTCATTCCCCCCAAGCCCTTGCCTGGGAATGAGGGGGGCGGTGGAGGCTCCGCTCCCCAGGGCCTGGCCCCGCTGTGACTCTCCGCTTTCTGCTGCCGGAGAAAGGAGGAGGGAGGGAGGGAGGGAGGCGAGGGGGAGGGGGCGGGGAGGGAGGGAGGGAGCGGGGGGAGGGGGACCCGGGACGGGCGGGCTGGAGGGCGCGCGGCAGCAGCCCAGGCGCCGGGAGCCAGAGTCAGAGCGCGGGCCGGGCCGGGCGCCCTGCCTCCCCTCGCCAGCCGCGGCTTGGGTCGAGGCTGCGGCGCGGCAGCGGGCGGGCGAGAAAGCGGTCGGCCGGACTGAGCGGCTAGAGCGCCCCACTCTCCTCCGAGTCCCCCTCACTCCGACACGAGGCTCAGCACTGCCATTTTACCCAGCGCCGTCGCGGCCGCCTGGCAAACCCGGAGTGGAGAGCGGAGCGGGCGCAGGCCGTGGAACGGACTCGCTCCCTACCCCTCACAAAGGAGGAGGGGAGAGAACAAGCCGCGGCGGCGGCAGGCCCTTAGCCGCTTTCGCTAGGCAGCGCCGCCGCCGAAGGCTTCGGAGAAAACCCGGCCCGGAGCCCGCGCATCTCTGGAGCCTGCGCCGCCTCCCTCCCGGCGTCCCTATCCAGGTCTGTCCCCTCCCGGCCGTACCGAGGGGAGCGGGCAGCGTGAACTTTACCCGCGACTGCAAAATTGGCCAGAGCCCGAGACCGCGGCCGCCTCGGCCCAGCCCTGACCCCCTGGCAGCCGGCCCGGTCCGTTGGCTGTTGTTTAGCACCTCTGAAGCACTTTTCGTCTTCAAAGCCTTCTACAGACCCCGCTAAAGACCCAGCCTTTTTACCCTCTTTGCGAGCCCAAAGGAATGACTGGTCATTGTTCAGACGATTCGTTTCCCACTCGCCTGCCCTCATTAGCCGGTCCTCACAAGGCTCTGGGGGCATGAGGTCCGGATTATCCCCATTTTACAGAATTGAAAGAGGGGAGGGAACTGCCTGTCACTTAAAGTCAGAGGGCAGAGGAGGGTGACTTTAAAAAGAAGTGGAGTCACCAAAGCTGCCTTCGGTCTACTTGCCTTAAAAAAAAAAAAAAAAAAAAGTCAGGTTGTGAGCACATTCAACAATGGAATCAGAATATCAAAATGGATTTGAAGTCAAAACTGATAATCTCACCACTGACTTAAAATGGAGGCCACTGAAGTTGCTTTAGGAGCATACAACAGTTACCCAGCAGGAGAACCTAAACCCCGTTTTCACTCCCTCTCAGGAAAACTTAGCCCACAATGACCAGTATCCCCAGTCTCCAAAGACAGTACCTTCTAAGACTGAAAACCCACAGAAGAGGCTCCAGGGACTGCAGGAACCTGAGTGTTCAAACCATTACAGAAGAGAGATGCAGAAAATGGAAACCATTTTCTCCTTGAAGAAAAGGCACAGTCCAACAAGTCACTTAGAAAATGGATGCTTCTCAGATTTGTTTTCTATCCTGTAGCGTAAAAATTGTTTAAAGTTTACCATTTACATTCTAAGAGACCCCGATTGAGCTGGATCTGAAAAGATCAAGACATACACAGAAAACTCCAGTGTTGTCCTGATCTACAGGCCCCACCAAATCCCAGCAGCAGCCTTTTCTTCCTCAGGCTGACTTGGAATGTTCTGACATGACAGGCTACGAAAGCCAGAGGGGATTCCAGCTCCTCACCAGACCCAAGGCTGCCCTGGGAAAGGCCCAGGCCAGTGTTCCTAGACACCAGGATCTTTTCCCCCTCAGATTTTGTAAAGGGAGACTTCTTGGCCACAGGACCATTAGCTTAGATTATGCAGGACCCCGGAGTGCTGGCCATATCCCTGGTCACTATGAATAATTCCAAAGCCTGAACTCACTTCTCCCCCCAAGAAAACTTAGTGAATCCTACATTGAAAAGGCAAAACCTTCCTGTTAATCTAACAGTGGTGGAAAAAAAAAAAAAAAAAATCCCACAGCTTTATTCTTCTCCCCTCCCCCGGTCTCAAGCCAAGAACCAAAGCAGCCTACCAAGAAGATCCAACTGACTGGTATGGGCCAGTGCCCTCTTTTCACTCATAGTCCTCAGGGGCAACAACTCTCCCCGGTGCATTAGGTCCTAGAAACCAAATTATAGGCTGCTCATAAATAGAGCTTGGCTATTTAATCAACTGCCTCTGAGCTGGCAAACAGTCCTGAGTCCTGCACACAAATGAGGATTTTTTTTTACATGCAATTACCCTGCCATTTTCCTCAGAGCTGGGGTGTAATGAGAAACCTGGAGCCCAGTGAAAATCTGGAAGCTAGAATGGATTTCTCTCCAAAGAAAGCCCTCATCCCCTTTCTTCAATGGCTGTGAAATATGGAAAGCGCCAAAAATCTCCTTCCCTACACGTGGGCACGCTGTTTTGAAAACAGTCACCATTTTTCTCTAGCAATAAGGTAAAGTGCACAAAAATCTATCCACCTGGGTTGGAGGAAATAATGTGGCATTTCTCTTTTTGTTTTTTAATTCACTAGGGTTCTCTTCCACTTCTACCTTTAGAGCCCCACACCACAATCCCAGGGACTGTTGAGCTGAGGGAACTTTTTTAGAAACTGGCCCATCAGCTTTCCCTAGGGGCAGTGGCAACGGGAAAGGGGGGGAAGGGAAGAGCTGGGCACGTGGCTGGCCCGAGCAGCGAGACCCCGGCTGGGGGCTGTGGTTCCTCCCTTCGGTGGAGTTTTCTCCCCCACGGTCCCTGCCTTTTAACCCCACACCCAGGCAGCTCAGGAATCCCGGCGCAGATTGGAGAACTAGGACTAGGACAGCGCTACCCTCGCGAAAGCGCCTCGGCCAACAGCCTGATGGCAAATATGGACTGAATCGTTGACATGGAAACCGGACTAAAGTCTCGCTAGCTCTCCCTCACAGGAGAGTTCTTATCGCCGTCCCCGACCGCACGGCACTTAGCAAACATGGACTGGATCTGCGGCCTGGAGTATCAGGCGGAGTTTCTGGGCGCATTAACTCCAGCGGCAGAGCAGCCAAGGAAGGGGGCAGGGCTGCCAGGACAAACCGGCTGAAAATGGCAGAGGATGTGCTCCCATTTTATCCGGCTGCACAGTGTGCATGGATTGGGCCCGAGGATAAGGGAACAACCTATTAAAATCCAGAGAGTCAACTGCAAAATGTGGAACCGAGGCCTGGAGGGTTTGCTAGGAGAGGGAAACGTGTGCAGGGAAGACAGCCCTTCCTCTCTCGCAATTTGCTTCCCCTAAATGTCTGAAAAACTCAACAAACAAACAGAAGATCGGGCTCGGCTCCTTCCTCCACCCAATCCTTGTGGGAGAAGTCGTTTTAAGCCCAGGGACCCTAGTGAGGGTTTGCTTAGGTTCCTAACTAAGGCGTGGAGAATCGTTGGAGCGCCAGGTTGTTGCCCCCACACGTTCCCGCCGCGGCACAGCAGCAGACACCCAGCAGAGCTCTCTCGAGTGCGAACTAGAGCTGCGAGTTTGAGCAAAAGGGCAACTATGTCAGTTGACGGAAGCCAGAAGCAGAGTTCAAAGCCTGGCGTGGATTTCCGTCTGGAGCTGTCTGTTTCTTAAAGTTTGTAACTCCGTGTTAAGAAACAGCCCCAGCGGAGGCTTTGGGATCGGTGTGAAAGTCTAGCACTACCATCTGACAGCGAGTTGCAAAACTTTGGGCTGCATATTAAGCGAGGAAAGTGGATTGAAGCGAGAGTCAAGGCAATTCATTATGTTACCGGCTCCCAGACGGGAGCTGTAAAATACGAACTGGATCCACACACGGAGAAAAATGGAATGAACTTGGAATGGCATTCAACAGCTCTTCGCGGTAAAACTGTGCCTGCCAAGGACCTAGAATGCCAAAGGAGCAAACCAGGAGGCCTCAAACTTGGTGGGCACACAGTAAATGCTTTTCTAGATCTTTTCCCCATTCATCTCAAACTCTTAAGCAATTTGGGGTCATTTATATTTCAGAATAATAAGGAACACATTTTGAGAAATGTTAATTTCTGAATAAGACTTTTTTCCCCCAAAGTAGCTGTGAAAAAAAGAGCCTCAGGCGTAAGTCAACCAGCTTATTTTGTCCCAAAATAAAATAAAAATTACCCTCACCCCCACTTTCCCCAAAACTAAAACAAAAAATAAAATAAGTAAAAGTCCAGGCTGGTCTGGCTTGTGGCAGGTTTCAAACAAAAATAACACCCAGGGCCAGTCTAATATGAGGAAAAAGGTACCAAGGCTTTCATATTCTCCTAAGTACAGCCTCACTCACCAGTCTTACTGGTGAGCTTGCTGACCAGTGAGCTTATTTTTGTGGAAAAGACTGAGTAAAGCTACTACTACTAATATTTTTTAAAAAAACAAAAAACAAAAAAACAGAACTGGGGTTTTATAAAACCACTGGGCAGATCAGGAATTTGGATTTCTTATTTCTGCTGAGCTCATTGAAGATTTGTATTCACCAACTAATACAAAAAATACTGTATGAAAAACCCATTTAAAGAAGCTTGAGCCAGGCGCAGTGGCTAAGGCCTGTAATCTCAGCACTTTGGGAGGCCGAGGCGGGCATATCATGAGGTCAGGAGATCAAGACCATCCTGGCTAACACGGTGAAACCCTGTCTCTACTAAAAATACAAAAACTTAGCCGGGCGTGGTGGCACCCGCCTGTAATCCCAGCTACTCGGGAGGCTGAGGCAGGAGAATTGATAGAACCAAGGAGGTGGAGGTTGCAGTGAGACGAGATCGTGCCGCTGCACTCCAGTTTGGGCAACAGAGCGAGACTCCGTCTCAAAAAACAAAAACAAAAACAAAAGCTTGATAGCCACTTCATAGTCAATCAAAAGAGAAACTTAACAATTTTGTACTTGGTACTTATTATACTAAGCTGTTTTTAGATCTGGAAGGCTAAGCACCAACAATATTACCAAGGAAGGGTAAGGTCACCAGTCTTAGCACAGAAGGCTATTGCTCAGGAACAGAAAAAATCTGTTATCTTGGACTTCCCATGTTAAACCAATGTAGGCTGCTTTTGTTTTGTTTTGTTCTTTAAAACCAACCTAGGTAAATTTCACACATATAAAATGATTATAAGGGAAGTTTTTGAGAGTTGACAAGAAAATCAGAAGGAAAAATCAAACACTGTATTCTAGGTGGAGATTTCTTTCAGCCCTTGCCTCCATAAAGCTTTCTTACACTGCCATTTTACTGAGTTAGGAAAAAAGAGTCAGTGGGGAAGTTTCTCACAGCAACTCTGGAATGGATCTGGAATGGAGTCTTTTGTTCCAACACAAGTTCTGTAGAAGAGTTGGAAAGAGAAGCAAAAACAGTGTAAGCACAGACAAAATGGAGGGAGGCAGGCATGCAGTCCTATGAAACAGGATAGGTGGCTAAAAAAGCAAACATGCTGTCTGTTCTCTGCAAAGCAACCACCTCAAGAGAATCCTCCAGCATGATGATACTGTTTTTTTTTTTTTGTATAAGAATCAGAGAAAATCCAAAGAAATCTATTAGGTATAAGACAGGAATTGAGTGGCCCCTAATGAAAAACATTCTGACCAGCTTTAATAGGGTTTAAACCCATCTATCCCTACAGAAAACGCCTATTCCCAAAGATAAAATGGACCAAACAAAAAAGTCAGGCGTGGGAGTGATTACTATAGTAGCAGTGTGGCACTCCACTCCAGTGAAATACAGAACTTACCGATGACACCAAGGGAAAGCTGCCAGGAAAAATCAGACTGAGTTTTGGCACTTTTCCACATTATCACTTTCTTCCCTGAAATTTAACAATATTGAAACTGGATTCAGAAGTCACCAGAGGGGTTGGGGGTAAGGACCAGCATGTTGGTTCTTATTGGCCTACCCTTCCAAAGAGACTACTAGAGACCTATATAGAAGTGTGTTGTTGCTCTTCTAGTCTTGCTGTGGGAGGGACAGAACAGGAGACAATGGACGAAAAAATCCAGCACACTTCATCAAGCCTATTCAACAAGCCATTTTAAAAACAGTATGGGAGGCCGAGGCTGGCAGATCACTTGAGGTCAGGAGTTCGAAACCAGCCTGGCCAACATAGTGAAACACCGTCTCTACTAAAAGCACAAAAATTAGCTGTGCATGGTGGCAGGCACCTGTAATCCGGGCTACTCAGGAGGCTGAGGCAGGAGAAAATCGCTTGAACTCAGGAGGCAGAGGTTGCAGTGAGCCAGAATTGCGCCACTGCACTCCAGCCTGGGCAACAGAGTGAGACTCCTTTCAAAAAAAAAAAAAAACCAGCATGGAAACACACACACACACCTCTACCACAATGTGTATTCATCAATATAACTCATCCACAAACTACACTCAAGAGCACACAGTGCTGTGCAACACTAGGCACTATTTTTGCCCCCAACACCAAAACCAGGATGGAGATTACACATTTTTACTAGTCCCTTTGGACTTTGGAACAAAGCCCAAGAGCTCATTGAAGTATTTTTCTTCTAATCACTCACAACTACTTAAAAATATGATACTCTAATTAGCCAGGTGTGGTGGCGGCAGCCTGTAGTCCCAGCTACTCGGGAGGCTGAGGCAGGAGAATGGCGTGAACCCGGGAGTTGGAGCTTGCAGTGAGCCGAGATAGCACACTGCACTCGAGCCTGGGCGACAGAGCGGGACTCCGTCTCAAAATAAATACATAAATACATAAATAAATAAAATATGGATACTCTGTCGAACAAAAACCCGAGTTTGTGGCTGATGTGTTTGCCCGTTTAGCCCAGATAAAGTTGGAAGTCCAAAGTGTTTAGAAAACAGGGATTGTAGTTGACTCCGCCACACCTACCTTCCAGTTCTTTATGAAGTAGTAGCTAGTGTTTCCAAGGTGGAATCACTGGAGAGTGGAGGTACCACACAGCCTTCAGAAAGAAAATACTCTCTAGGAAAAAACTTTAAGGTCAAGGGGGCTACAACCTGATTGGCTACTGAGAGTTTTTAGGAGTCCATCATTATTAGTACAATTTGTCACTGATTGTAGAAAGGGTAAACAGAAACCATTTTATAAGCTTAACCAAGTTCTGTAGACCAAGACCACGGTCTCTACCCTAAATACTCACCTTTCATGATGAAGCAACTTTAACCTATGCACTTGTTCATCCTCAGCAATCCTTGAGTTGCACATGCTCTTCTGACCCAATTTCCACCAAAATCGGTCTTCTCCTAAGGCTTAGAAATTTTTGTGAGCCTGTTATTCTTTCAACTAGAAATTAACAGTATGACGATTGCTAATAATAACCACTCCAAAGCCATATTTTAAAACTTCATTAAGTACCTTGTTCCTTGATCTAACTACCTCCTGGAATACTTATTAATGCTATAGAAATTACATTTAGTGCCAGGCACTGTGGCTTACACCTGTAATCTCAGCACTTTGGGAGGCCGAGGAGGGTGGATCACCTGAGGTCAGGAGTTTGAGACCAGCTCAGTCAACATGGTGAAGCCCTGTCTACTAAAATTAGAAAAATTATCCGGGCATGGTGGCAGCCGCCTGTAATCCCAGCTACTTGGGAGGCTGAGGCAGGACAATTACTTGAACCCCAGAGGCTGAGGTTGCAGTGAGCTGAGATCATGCCACTGCACCCCAGTGCAAGATTCTGTCTCGGGGGGTGGGGGGGAATTACATTTAGCTACTACTTGGCAGTAGAATTTTATTTTATTTTATTTATTTTTTGAGACAGGGTCTTACTCTGTTGCCCAGGCTGGAGTTCAGTGGTGTGACCATGGCTTACTGCAGCCTTGACCTCCCCGGACTCAGGTGGTTTTCCTGCCTCAGCCTCCCTAATAGCTGAGACTACAGGCATGCGCCACCACACCCAGCTAATTTTTAAAAATGTTTTTGTAGAGATGGGGTTTCGCCATATTGCCCAGACTGGTCTGAATTCCTGGGCTCAAGTGATCCTCCCACCTCGGCCTCCCAAAGTACTGGGATTATAGGCATGAGCCACTGTACCCACCTGGCAGTAGAAATTTCTGAAATTCCACAATAAAATTCACAGGAGAGCCCTGCAATAGCCATAGTGCTAGGACTAAATACAGTATCAAACAGGAGCAGTCACGCTGTGCCATAACCGTTCACTGACATCACCTTTTGACTGCCTGTGAGTGATTCATATTCTCAGTGATCTGCTAATGTGAAGATTAATTTAGTAGGTTCTTCACCATTGCACACTGTGCTATAGGACCAACCAAGTCTCCCCCTCACCTCCACCACACACATGCACACACATACACACAAACCTCTGGCATCATATTTTTGTATGTGATGCCAAAATATGAGAAATATTTAACAGGAAGAACTTGAGAAACATTTTCTTTCTTTCTTTTTTTTTTTTTTTTTGAGATGGAGTTTCACTCTTGTTGCCCAGTCTGGAGTGCAATGGCCCAATCTCAGCTCACCACAACCTCCCGGGTTCAAGCGATTCTCCTGCTTCAGCCTCCCAAGTAGCTGGGATTACAGGTATGCGCCACCATGCCCAGCTAATTTTTATATTTTTAGTAGAGATGGGGTTTCTCCATGTTGGTCAGGCTGGTCTCAAACTCCCGACCTCAGGTGATCCACCCGCCTCGGCCTTCCAAAGTGCTGGGATTACAGGCATGAGCCATCATGCCCGGCCCAGGAGAAACATTTTCTAAACAATTAAAAATATGTAGGAGACCTGGATAATAAGGGAGGTTTGTTTTCTATTTTGTTTAAGGTTTTTACTTCTGTATTTTTAACCCTAGAAAACACTCTCTCTCTCTCTCTCTCTCTATATATATATATATATATATATATATACACACATACTTTTTTTTTTTTTTAGGGATCAGAGATGCTGGCCAGGATTAAGGTTATACCAAACATATTCCACACTTTCCACACTGCCATTTTTCAAACTAAATGAAACAGCAAAAACATGGAGAAGGAATTTACAGGAACGGAGTACTGCAAAGACAGATGAAAACTCTACAAAGGTGTTCTTGGAAGTGAGTGAGGGTAGGAGATGAGGAAAGGAAAGTTAAAGGCTTATGCCCTACTCAGTATTCAAAGCAAGGAGCCTATAGTTTGAGAGCTAGCTCTACTTTTGAAACAAATGTCTAGACGTTCATTCTAAGTCAGGTTTCCAAATGGCTGTATCCATTTATAAACTGTAATAACCAGGATTTCAAATAGACTCACAAAATCCAGTCATATGGACTATGTCTGCTTAGAAGCATCAGAGCAGAGGGTCCCCTCCAGTAGAATAGCCATCTCTTCACCGTGATATTTTGAAACCAGTTTGCCATTTTCCACTTTTTGGTTTGAGATGTCAATCCTTTCATTCAATTTACTATAATGGGAGATCCTCTTATAATTACTCTGCTATGATATACAACATTGAGTATACACTACCATTGTACCTCCCATAAAGCTGATATCTACTTAAAAGGAAAAACATGCCTCCAAAATCGTACAAGCCTGTTGGATTCAATATTTGTTTATAAGTGCCTGGCACTCAGATCAAGATCCCTCATTTTGTCCGGTACAGTGGCTACTCGGGAGGCTGAGGTGGGAGTATTGCTTGGGGCCTGGAATCCAAGGCTGTAGTTTGCTATAATTGTGCCTGTGAATAGCCACCACACTCCAGCCTGGGCAACACATGGAGATGTCATCTTTTTTTTTTTCTTTTTTTTTTTTTTTGAGACGGAGTCTCGCTCTGTCGCCCAGGCTGGAGTGCAGTGGCCGAATCTCAGCTCACTGCAAGCTCAGCCTCCCAGGTTCACGCCATTCTCCTGCCTCAGCCTCCCGAGTAGCTGCGACTACAGGCGCCCGCCACCTCGCCCGGCTAGTTATTTGTATTTTTTAGTAGAGACGGGGTTTCACCGTGTTAGCCAGGATGGTCTCCATCTCCTGACCTCGTGATCCACCCGTCTCGGCCTCCCAAAGTGCTGGGATTACAGACTTGAGCCACCGCGCCCGGCCGAGATGTCATCTTTAAAAAAAAAAAAAAACAAAAAAAAACCAGGCCAGGCCGGGTGGCTCATGCCTGTAATCCCAGCATGTTGGGAGGCTGAGGTGGGCTGATCACTGGATGTCAGGAGTTCAAGACTAGCCTGGCCGACTAAAAATACAAAAATTAGCTGGGCTTCATAGCAGGCACCTGTAATCCCAGCTACTTGGGAGGCTGAGGCATGAGAATTGCTTGAACCTGGGAGGTGGAGGTTGCAGTGAGGCGAGATCGCACCACTGCACTCCAGCCAGGGTGACACAGCAAGACTCGGTCTGAAAAAAAAACAAAACAACAAAAAAACCCTCACTGTCCAAGAAAGCCCATGAACAAAGAGAAGAAAAACAAGGAAAAACTGAAGACATGGCAACTCCCATTTTATGGGACCTTAAAGTGAATTTGGTGAGTACAAGGAAAATAATGAATTTTTTTTGTACTTTGAGGTCACGGGCATAATTACCAAAGGTATTAATATCAATATTATTACTACTCTGATACTCAGGTTTATACATTAGTCATTTTTTTCTTGTAGAGAATAAGATAATTAAGTAACTTATCCTCCTCTTCTGCTCTTCCCTTCCTTCTCACTCTTATCTTTTTTGTTTTTCTTTTCTCTTTTTTTTTTTTTTGAGACAGAGTTTTGCTCCGTCACCCAGGCTGGAGTGCAGTGGTGTGATCTCGGCTCACTGCAGCCTCCACCATGCCCAGCTAATTTTTGTATTTTCAATTTCACCATGTTGGCCATCACCATGTTGGCCAGGCTGCTCTGAAACTCCTGACCTCGTGATCCTCCTGCCTTGGCCTCCCAAAGTGCTGGGATTACAGGCATAAGCCACTGCGCTGGGACTTTTTCCCTTTTTTGTTGTTGTTGTCTGTGGGTCACTTAGGCTCTCACATTGCGTGATTATACTTGGACTAAATAGCACAAAAATGTCCACAATGTACAATTTATACCACACCATATGCTCTCAAACTCAGGCTCCTGTACATAACAGTGCTCGTGCCAAGGATTCCTGCATGGTTTGAAATCCTGTGCTCCTAAGGCAGCTATGTGGAATCATGAGATATTTGTTCTACCGATTCAGCTGACTCTGGGTTTAGAATGGTCCTTGGTCTTTGTAACAAGAGAAACATCTGTCCACCAAAATGAATGGCTAAGATGCGCCAAATCAAATAATTTCCTTAATTGGACAGATGAGAAAGGAAAGAGCAAGCCCCGCTTAGAGTCCATTTCATTGGAACTCCCCAACAGAATCCTGGTGCTAGATGAGGAAACAGAATAAAGTCTTCCAATCTTTCAATCCTTGCTACTGAAAGACTAGAATTTGATCGTTGGATCAGTGTTTGGTGGGTTTCAAAATTAGTGACCTGGGAAGTCCCAGACTGGCAACCAGCACTTCCTCACTCCATGAAAGTGTGGCTATCCCTTTCAGGGAGTTCATTCCTTCAGTTCAGCCTTTTTGAGTGCCTCACCTAGCAGCGACACAAAGCAGAACAGTTACCTGAAGAAATCTTTTTTTTTTTTTTTTGAGATGGAGTCTCACTCTGTTGCCCAGGCTGGAGTGCAGTGGTGTGATCTTGGCTCACTGAAAGCTCTGCCTCCTGGGTTCACGCCACTCTTCTGCCTCAGCCTCCCAAGTAGCTGGGACTACAGACGTCAACCACCATGCCTGGCTAATTTTTTTGTATTTTTAAATAAAGACGGGGTTCCACCGTGTTAGCCAGGATGGTCTTGATCTCCTGACCTCGTGATCCACCCACCTCGGCCTCCCAAAGTGCTAGGATTACAGGCATGAGCCACCACGCCCAGCAAGAAATCTTAAATATTCAAAGCTGCACTGACTACGTAGACCCCCTTGTTTTATTTTTCAAATTTGAAAATATGTGCTCAACAGAATTCTCTATTTAAAAAAAAAGATTTTAGGCCAGGTGCAGTGACTCACGCCTGTAATCCTAGCACTTTGGGAGGCCAAGGTGGGAGGATTACCTGAGGTCAGGAGTTCAAGACCAAACTGGCCAACATGGCAAAAACCCATCTCTACCAAAACTACAAAAATTAGCTGGGCCTGGTGTTGCGCGCCTGTAGTCCCAGCTACTTGGGAAGCTAAGGGAGGAGAATCACTTGAACTCAGGAGGTGGGGGTTGCAGTGAGCTGAGATTGCTCTACTGCACTCCAGCCTGGGCGATACAGTGGGACTCTATCTCAGAAAAATAAAAAGTTTTTTTTAAATGACATCTCGAAACTCAATTTTCTTTTTCTTTCTTTTTTTTTCTTTTTCTTTCTTTTTTTTTTTTTTTTAATTGGCATGGGGTCTTACTCTCACCTAGGCTGGAGTGCGGTGGCATGATCTCAGCTCTACCTCCTGGGCTCAGCAACTCTCCCACCTCAACCTCCTAGTAGCTGGTACTACAGGTGTACACCACCACGCCTGGCTAACTTTCGTATTTTTGGTGGAGACGAGTTTTTGCCATGTTGCCCTGGCTGGCCTCAAACTCCTGGGCTCAAGTGAGCCTCCCATTTCAGCCTCCTAGTAGCTGGAACTACAGGTGTACACCACCATGCCTGGCTAATTTTGTATTTTTGGTGGAGGCAGGTTTTTGCCATGTTGCCCTGGCTGGCATCGAACTCCTGGGCTCAAGCGACCTGCCTGCCTCAGCCTCTCAAAGTGCTGGGATTGCAAATGTAAGCCACCATGCCTGGCCCCAAACCCAGTTGTCTGTTATAGTATTTGTAAAAGTATTTGTTAACTTTGTGATGTTTACCTTAAACTCTAAACATTTACCAGTTGACAGCATTAGATGCCTAATAATTTGGAAAAGAGAAGAAAACAAATTCTTAAGTTTCTATACTGCTTAGGCATTCATATGGGTAGTGCTGGGTACACAGTAATAGAAAGTTGTTGGCAAGAGGTCAAATTTATAAAAAGTATATTGAAAAATTATTTTAAAAGGAAAAAGCAAGGTCGGGCATGGTGGCTCACACCTGTAATCCCAGCACTTTGGGAGGCCAAGGTGGGTGGATCACTTGAGTCCAGGAGTTTGAGACCAGCCTGAGCAACATAGTGAAAAAACCCGTCTGTATCAAAAATACAAAAATTAGCCAGGCATAGTGGCATGGGTCTGTAGTCCCAGGTACTTGGGAGGCTGAGGCAGGAGGATCACTTGAGCCCAGGAGGCAAAGGTTGCAGTGAACTGAGATTGCACCACTGCACTCCAGCCTTCCTGGGCAACAGAGTGAGACCTGTCTCAAAAAAATAAAATTAAATTTAAAAATTAAAAAAGGAAGAAGGAGGCTGGGCATGGTGGATCACCCCTGTAATCCCAGCACTTTGGGAGGCTGAGGCGGGTGGATCATCCTGGCCAACATGGTGAAACCCCATCTCTACTAAACATACAAAAGTTAGCTAGGCGTGGTGATGTGCACCTGTAGTCCCAGCTACTCAGGAGGCTGAGGCAGGAGAATAGCTTGAACCTGGGAGGCGGAGTTTGCAGTGAGCCAAGATCAGGCCATTACACTCCAGCCTGGGCAACAAAGCGAGACTCCGTCTCAAAAAAAAAAAAAAAAAAAAAAAAAAGAGAGAAGAAGCACATTTCACTAACACGGTGTGCTAGAAACTTGCCTGTGACAGTATAAGTATATGTCACATTTTCTTCCCTACACTAGGAAAATCAGGGAGATAAGATCAGCCTAAAAGTTGAAAGAATATGAAAACAAAATGAAAGCAAACAAACTGGGCAGCCTCTTGAGTCTGTCTTTATAACATTCAGAGGAGACTAGCCCAAGTATTACATGAGAGGACAAGGTGCCTGGGTGATCACCTGGTGCTCCAGTCTGGAAATCTTCTGGGTCAGAGCACCTCGAAAAGGAAGCCACAGTCCTCACCCCAGCCCAAGCTGTGTGCCAGTGATGTCAAGTCATTTGCAGCAGTACAGTACTAGGAATCCTTCTTTCATGGGGAGCTATTGAGGAGCAACTCAGTTCCAAAACAGGGTTTTCTAAATTGCCTCACTCCTCACTCTATAAGCTTCCCTGAGGGCCAGGAATTAGGAGAACTTGCCTAGTGTACCTGTAAAGGAAAAGGAAAACAACCGAGGCCATAAACCACAATGAAGTAACTAAGTGTGAAAGAATTTGTAACAAAAATAAAAATAACTTTTGTGGAATTATTTCAGCTTTACACTTAAAAATCAGAGTGACCAAAATTCCTTTTTGAATTTCTCTCCTTCTTTCTTTCCTTCCTTCCTTCCTTCTTTCTTTCTTTCTTTTTTTTTTTTTTTTGCTTTGTTTTTTGTTTGTTTGTTTGTTTGTTTGATTTTGTTTTTGAGACAGAGTCTCACTCTGCTGCCCAGGCTGGAGTGCAATGGCATGATCTTGGCTCACTGCAACCTCCGCCTCCCGGGTTCAAGCGGTCCTCCTGCCTCAGCCCACCAAGTAGCTGGGACTACAGGCATGTGCCACCACGCCCAGCAAATTTTTTTTTTGTATTTTTGGTAGAGACAGGGTTTCACCATGTTAGCCAGGACGGACGGTCTCGATCTCTTGACCTTGTGATCCGCCCGCCTCAGCCTCCCAAAGTGCTGGGATTACAGGTGTGAGCCACCGCGCCCAGCCTTTTTTTTTTTTTTGAAGACAGGGACCCATTTTTTCACCGAGGCTGCAGTGCAGTGACTGGAGTGCAGTGGCGTGATCGTGGCTCACTGCAGCTTTGACTTCCTGGGTTCAAGTGATCCTCCCACCTCAGCCTACCAAGTAGCTGGGACTACAGGAGCACACCACCACACCGGGCTAATTTTTTTGTTTGTTTTTTATAGAGACGGGATCTCACGAAGTTACCCAGGCTGGTCTCAAACTCTTGACCTCAAGCAATTCTCCTGCTTAGAGGTGTGAGCCACTGCAGCTGGATCCTTACTGAATATTCTAAACTTTTACTTTGTTTTTTGTTTTTTGTTTTTTTGAGATGGGGTTTCACTCTGTCACCCAGGCTGGAGTGCAGTGGCACGATCTTGGCTCACTGCAACCTCTGCCTCCTGGGTTCAAGCGATTCTCCTGCCTCAGCCTCCTGAGTAGCTGGGACTATAGGCACGTGCCACCACACCCAACTAATTTTTTTGTATTTTTAGTAGAGATGGGGTTTCACCATGTTAGCCAGGCTGGTCTAAAACTCCTGATCTCAAGTGATCTGCCTGCCTTGGCCTCCCAAAGTGCTGGGGTTACAGGCGTGAGCACTACACACGGCCTAAACTTTTACAGAGTCTTGCTCTGTTGCTCAGGCTGGAGTGCAGTGGCATGATCTCAGCTCACTGCAACCTCTGCCTCCCAGGTTCAAGCGGTTCTCTTGCCTCAGCCTCCTGAGGAGCTGGGATTATAGGCAGGCACCACCACACCTGGCTAAATTTTGTATTTTGAGTAGAGACGGGGTTTCTCCATGTTGGCCAGGTTGGTCTTGACCTCAGGTAATCCACCTGTCTCAGCCTCCCAAAGTGCTGGGATTATAGGCGTGAGCCACCACGCTGGGCCCCCCTTTTTTTTTTGAGACAGGGTCTCTCTGTTGCCCGAGCTGGAGTGCAGTGACATGATATTGGCTCACTGTAGTCTCAACATCCTGGGCTCAAGTGCTCCTACCACCTTAGCCTCTGGAGCAGCTGGAACTACAGGCACACATCACCATGCCTGACTAATTTTTGTATTTTTTGTAGAGACAGGGTTTTGCCATATTGCCCAAGCTGGTCTTTAACTCCTGACCTCAAGTGATCTGCTTGCCTCACCCTCTCAATGTGTTGGGATTACAGGCATGAGCCACCGCACCTACACATAGGTGTGTGTTTTCTTTTATTTGGATTGGTTCCAAATACTACATTGGTTCAAAATGATACAGCCTGGATGTGGTGGCTCATGCCTGTAATCCCAGCACTTTGGGAGGCTGAGGTGGGCAGATCACCTGAGGTCAGGAGTTCAAGACCAGCCTGGCCAACATGGTGAAACCCCATCTCTACTAAAAATACAAAAATTAGCTGGGCGTGGTCATGAGCCCCTGTAATCCCACCTACTTGGGAGGCTCAGGAAGGAGAATTACTTGAACCTGGAAGGTAAAGGTTGCAGTGAGCCGAGATCCTGCCACTGCACTCAAGCCTAGGTGACAAAGCAAGATGCCATCTCAACAAAAGAAAAAAAATTATATTCCCTATAGATATTACTAGAGGTCTAAATGACAGTGATGTCTTCAAATGAATAAAGAAAAAATATCTTGGGAAGCATCTCTTACACAACCAAAATTTCAAGATTTGGGAGATTTAGAAGATTTAAAAGAAAATATTGAGTAATATAAACATGAAAAGGAAAGTGGGGTAGATCCTTCACCTCACACAAATTTTTCCACAACGATAGAAGCTATCTTGGGCCAGGCATGGTAGCTCATGCCTATAATCTCAGCAATTTGGGAGGCCAAGGCAGGAGGATTGCTTGAGGCCAAGAGTTTGAGACCAGCCTGGGCAACATAGCCAGACTTAATCTCCACAATAAAAAAAAATTCACCAAGCATGGTGGTTCATGCCTGCAGAATCAGCTACTGGGGAGGCTGAGGCAGAACTGCTTGAGCCCAGGAGTTTGAGATTACAGTGAGATATGATTGCACCACTGCACTCCAGCCTGAGTGACAGAGCAAGACCCTGTCTCAAATAATGATAATAATAATAGAAGCTATCTCACAAGTGACTATTGTGTGTGCAATATAGTCTCTAATACTCACAAAAATCCAATAAGATAGGCATTATTATTTCCTATATAAGCAAAGAAACAGAGGCTCATATAGATTATGTAATTCAAGGTTACAATACTGGTAAATGATGGAGTCAGGATTCAAACTCAGCTCTCTTATAAATTCTGAATTCTGAGGTTTTCAATAAAAATGTGTAATAAATCCAATAATGTTAGAAATGTACTTTTTCTTTCTTTTTTTTTTTTTTTTGAGACGGAGGAGTCTCGCTCTGTCACCCAGGCTGGAGTGCAGTGGCATGATCTCGGCTCAGTGCAACCTCCGCCTCCCAGGTTCACGCCATTCTCCTGCCTCAGCCTCCCAAGTAACTGGGACTACAGGCACCCGCCACCACACCCGGCTAATTTTTGGTATTTTTAGTAGAGATGGGGTGTCACCGTGTTAATCAGGATGGTCTCAATCTCCTAACCTCTTGATCCACCCGCCTCAGCCTCCCAAAGTGCTGGGATTACAGACGTGAGCCACCGCGCCCAGCCCGAAATGTACTTTCTCAAGGTACCAATATTAACTGTTAGTAGAAGCACCTGTTTTTGTGTGTGTGTGTGTGTGTGTGTGTGTGTACTGATCCCAAAGAATATAATTTCTTTGGGCCTCTTAGAGCTTCTCATTTCCAAGTGTGATCCTAGGATTAGCAGTTTAAACATCACCTTGGAGCATCTTAGAAATGCACAGTCTCAGGCCCCACTTCAGACCTTCTGAAACAGAATCTGCATTTTGACAATATTCCAAGTGGTTTTTCTGCAAATTAAAGTTTGAAGCCTGGCCAGGTGTGATGGCTCATGCTTGTAATCCCAGTGCTTTGGGAGGTCAAGACAGAAGGATTGCTTGAGGCCAGGAGTTTAAGACTACTCTGGCCAACAGTTATATAGAGCCCTGGCTCCTAAAATAACATGAAGTTTGAGAGGCACTGTCTTTTTTTTTGTTTGTTTTTTTGAGACAGAGTCTCACTGTGTCACCAGGCTAGAGTGCAATGGTACGATCCCGGCTCACTGCAACCTCTGCTTCCCGGGTTCACACCATTCTCCTGCCTCAGCCTCCCAAGTAGCTGGGACCACAGGCGCCCGCCACCATGCCCAGCTAGTTTTTTGTATTTATAGTGGAGACTGGGTTTCACCGTGTTAGCCAGGATGGTCTCGATCTCCTGACCTTGTGATCCGCCTGCCTCGGCCTCCCAAAGTGCTGGGATTACAGACGTGAGCCACGGTGCCCAGCCAAGAGGCACTATCTTAAGGATGGGTGGTTCCCTCCCAGTTACTAAGGAGGCTAAGGTGGGAGATCACTTGATTCCAGGAGGTAAAAGCTGCAATAAGCCTAGAACAACAGAACGAGACCCTGTCTCAAAAAAAAAAAGATGGGTGGTTCCACGAAGAGGGATGCCTCTTACCCCCGTTGTGGCCATCCACATTCATAGGACCAGGGAGGGAGGGGAAAGATGGTAAGAATGCACTCACATTATAACCTTTCCTGTCTGATTTTTAGCTAAATGTTCATCAGTCATTTTTAATGACAGCTTTGAAATATAATTACAATTCACCCATCAAATTGTACAATTCAATGGTTTCAGCATATTCAGAGTTATGCAACCATCACCACAATCAATTTTAGAACGTCTCATCACCCTGAAAAGAAACTCCATACCCTTTAGCCTCCTCTCCCCATTCTCCCCAGCCTCACGCCCTAGGCAACCATTAATCTACTTTCTGTCTGCCAGGGGTGATGGCTCACACCTGTAATCCCAGCACTTTGGGAGGCCAAGGTGGGCAGATCACTTGAAGTCAGGAGTTTGAGACCAACCCGGCCAACATGGTGAAACACCATCTCTATTGAAAATACAAAAATTAGCCAGGTGTGGTGGCAGGCACCTGTAATCTCGATTACTTGGGAGGTTGAGGCAGAAGAATTACATGAACCCAAGAGGTAGAGGTTGCAATGAGCAGAGATCACACCACTGCACTTCAGCGTGGGTGGCAGAGTAAGATTCCATCTCAAAAAAAAAAAAAAAAAATCTACTTTTCATTTCTACAGATTTGTATATTTTGGACATTTTTTACAAATGGAATCATATAATATGCAGTCTTTTGTGACTGGCTTCTTTCACGTGGCATACTGTTTTCAGGTTTCATCCATGTTGTTCACCTGTATTAATCCTGTCTCATAAGTGATAGTATTCTTCCAACAGATGTGTGGGTGCCGGACAGCAATGTCACCCTCTCAGCCACTCCTCCCAGTGGAGCTCCTGAGTACCGTCGCTTCCCTATGAGAAGCCTTTCTCCTCCCGTTACTGACTACCCTCATAAGGAGGACTTTAGCAGAGTTCTTTTTTTCCATTTTCTCCCTGGGACTTAGCAGCTGAAGTGCAGCTGGCCCTTGGCCAAGCTTCCTCTCCAAGACACCTGCAGGTGCTACCAGTGCTGCCACCTTATGCCCACTTCTTGAAGTAGTGGACACTGGATCAGGCACTGTCTTCCTCTCTGAGAGCCCTGCTCTTTGCTGTGTTCACAATCAAGGTTGTGACTCATGACAGAGTGTGACCAGGAGAGGTCGAGGGTGTGCTGTGTGGGAACTCATGCCTGGTGCCTTCAAACAACCAAGAGGCAGAGAAAGAAGCAAGTGCAAATGCACTTGGAGATCAAGAGGAGCGTGACTTTAAACCTCTCTTTCTGATCCTCTTGGCTGTTTCTTCAGCTTCCACTTCTCTTCCTCTCCTCAGTTCACTTTCATTTCCCTATGTTACTCCTCACAGAATAGGGAACCTACACGTCTCTCACTGTTCATTTCCACCTGGATTGTTTTCTCTTGTCACGTCGATTGTTTTCTCTTGTCTCTAAGTTTCATACTTAGACATTTGGGTGGGCTTAAGTTACTTCTATAAAAAAGAGTCAGTCTAAACATTCTGCCCTACTGAACGGCAAAACAAGGAAAAGGTTTTCTGTTCTCCAAAAAAATAAAGATGTTCTTCCTGAATAAATGAAGCTACCCAAACTCAAATTTTTAAAACATACTTAAATCATCAGTCCCACAAAGAAAAACTAGCATAGTAATGAAAATACTTTCCCTAAATGTTCATGACTGAATCTGGGACCTTATCAAAGTTCATTCTGGGGCACATGGTTCCATTACAGATTATCATGCACTACCCTGAGCTCCCTGAATAGCCCATATATCTCCACTCATGCTCTTATTCCTGGGAAAAGCTTTCCAAATTAAGGCTCCAGGTACTTATCTACCTCAGACTGTCATTGCCACTCTATGATATTTATTTGAGAAATGTTTGAATACTACCATATGCTAGCCTTGTGCTGTACACAAGACAAACAAGGTTCCAGCTCCCATGGGGTTTAACTTCTAGGTAGGGAAATGTAACAGTAGGCTGCAGCCCTAAGACCTGTGGTGTGCTTGGCTGAGTCCCTCAGTGTGTCTTGATGAGTCCTGCTACCCCTAAGTAAAACAGGCAGGAAACACCTTGCTGTCTTAGACAGCAAAGAAGAAAAGCAGATGGGCTGGGTGTGGTGACTCACACCTGTAATCCCAGCACCTTGGGAGGCCGAGGCAGGCTGATCATTTGAGATCAGGAGTTTGAGACCAGCCTTGCCGAAATGTTGAAATCCCTCAATTAAAAATACAAATATTAACTGGAGGTGGTGGCAGGCGCCTGTAATCCCAGCTACTGGGAAGGCTGAGGCAGGATAATGACCTGAACCTGGGAAGTGGAGGTTGCAGTGAGCTGAGATCATGCCACTCCACTCAAGCCTGGGCAACAGTGAGACTCAGTCTCAAAAAATACGAACAAAACAAAACAAAACAAAAAAACCGAAGAAAAGCAGATAGATTCAGGTGGTCTTGGGTGATAGCCTTACAGAATCTTCTGCCTTCATCTTATTTTGACCTTCCAATAACTCCCTGAGAGCCTCAGAAGTGTCCCAAAGTGATAACCGTACCATTAATGGATTTCATAACCTTATTAAATTCTTAAACTCTTAAACTATAGCATATATGTATGCTATAGTTCTAAGCAATACCATATATATGTGCTATAGTTCGAAACAATTTCTAAGCAATGCATATATATATATATAATGCATGAGCCATAGAATTGTTTTCATGTATAATTTTTGTTAATTTATATAGTTTGATATTATTTAACAGTATAAACATTACATTGTGGGTTGTTTTGTATGATCATTCTTTAATCCTTGAGAACTCAGAACAAAGTATTACATGCCTTTCCTATTTTCTACTCATTCTGTCTTCCGAGGGGCTGGGCATATCAATGGGATCTTGTTAAACTTTTACTGTTAATCAGCTCGTAGGGAAATGCATTATTTATTCTCTCTTGCTTGGGGGTCAAAGCAGCCAACCAGATCTAAAGGGATATTTAGAAGACCTGTCAATGTAAACAGGTGTGTATTTACTCTGACTTTGCTATAAGGCTTCATTTATCTGACACCTTTGGATAATATGAAAAGCCTGAATTCATTTTCTAAATAATTAAAACGAATCCCTTTCAGTACAAGATGTTTTAAAATATGCCTTTAATGAAAAATTATTTTAAATAAAACAGATCCCTGCCTTCTTGAAATGTATAGCAAATATAATTTAAACTTTTCTTATTTTCTTGGTCATTGTTAGCATTCAGAACGAAACTCTAAAGTACTGCATCTCTGAGAAATATTAAAATATGCTATGCTTTTTGCCCTACCCAAAATAATCCAAGGCTAGTGTGATTTTGAGTTCTTTTGTGTCCTTCCAATAATTTTCTTTCTGTTTCATCCATTCCTTTGCCAAGATATTAGATAATACCTCTTGCTACTTCCTGGGGGCCTGGCTGTAGCAATTCTCTTCCTAATCTGTGTCCTAGGAAACTAGGTAACAAAATTTATTAGCGTTGTGTGTAAAGTAAGAGCAAATAGGCTTTGAATCTGACAGTCTTTCCTAGAAGTGAATAGTATTAGCTTTTCAAGCAGTTCATTTTTTAGTAGTATTCTCAATTTCCCTACTGATACCCTAGATTGTTGGATAAATTACCTTCTATAGAAAATTGAGACGTTAACATAGTCCTTTTCTTTTTGTTATTGTTGTCTTTTTTGAGACAGGGTTTCACTTCCGTCAGTCAGGCTGGAATGCAACGGCACGATCTCAACTCACTGCAACCTCCACCTCCTGGACACAGGTGATCCTCCTGCCTCAGCCTCCCGAGTAACTGGGACTACAGTTGCGCGCCACCACACCCGGCTAATTTTTTCTAGTTTTTGTAGAGACGAGGTTTTGCCATGTTGCCCAGGCTGGTCTCCAACTCCTGCCCTCAAGTGATCCAGCCACCTTAGCCTCCCAAAGTGCTGGGATTACAGGCGTGAGCCACTGTGCCTGGCCAACATAGTATTTTTTTTTGCTGATATAATTTAGCTAGATATAACTTTTTCCACCAACCTTCTCCTTTGATTGGATGGGTGCGGTGGCTCATGCCTGTAATCCCAGCACTTTGGGAGGCCAAGCAGTGTGATTACCTTGGGCCAGGAGTTCCAAACCAGCCTGGGCAACATGGCAAAACCTCATCTCTACAAAAATACAAAAATAAGCTGGGCATAGTGGGTGTGGTGGCATGCACCTGTAGTCCCAGCTACTTGGGAGGCTGATGCATAAGAATCACTTGAGCCTGGGAGGCGCAGGTTGCAGTGAGCTGAGATCGTGCCACTGTACTCCAGCATGGGTGACAGAGTGACTCTGTCCCCCAAAAAAGTTCTCCTTTGTTTCTATTCTTTTTAGTTTCTCCTAATTTCTGATTTCAGACCATTAGTCCTTTCAATATGGCATAAAGAAATCCTAAATCTAAATAGCTGGACAGGGTGACTTAAGCCTGTAATCCCAGCACTTTGGGAGACCAAGGCGAGAGGATCATTTAAAACCAGGAAAAGGTGCAGCACAGTGGCTCATGCCGGTAATCCCAACACTTTGGGAGGCCGAGGCAGGCTGATCACTTGAGGTCAAAAGTTCGAGACCAGCCCAGCCAACACAGTGAAACCCCCTCTCTATTAAAAACACAAAAATTAGCTGGGCATGGTGGCAGGTGCCTGTAATCCCAGTTACTCAGGAGGCTGAGGCAGGAGAATCGCTTGAACCCAGGAGGCGTAGGTTTCAGTGAGCCAAGATTGCACCACTGCACTCCAGCCTGGGCAACAAGAGCGAGAATCTGTCAACAACAGGAAGGAAGGAAGGAAGGAAGGAAGGAAGGAAGGAAGGAAGGAAGGAAGGAAGGAAGGAAGGAAGGGAGGGAGGGAGGGAGGGAGGGAGGGAGGGAGGGAGGGAGGGAGGGAGGGAGGGAGGGAAGGAAGGAGGGAAGGAGGGAAGGAAGGAAGGAAATTTAGAAACCTGGTAAGATTTAAAGATCTTATAGATTACAGGGAGCCTTCCAAACACAGTGAGTTTTTGTATGTTTTTCTGATATAAAAAAAGACCCAATTTGTCAGCTTTAAGTTAATAACAATGTAGGCCGAGCGTGGAGGCTCACACCTGTAATCCCAGCACTTTGGGAGGCCGAGGCGGGTGGATCACCTGAGGTCGGGAGTTTGAGACCAGCCTGACCAATGTGGAGAAACCCCTGCTATGGGGTTTCTATGACCCCATATGACCTCTGCTTCCCAGGTTCACGTGATTCTCGTGCCTCAGCCTCCCGAATAGCTGGCATTACAGGCACCTGCCACCACGCCTGGCTAAATTTTGTATTTTTAGTAGAGACACGGTTTCACTATGTTAGCCAGGCTGGTCTCAAACTCCCAACCTCAGGTGATCTGCCTGCTTTGGCCTCCCAAAGTGTTGGGATTACAGGCGTGAGTCACTGTGCCTGGCCAGCTCATCCTTTCTTCAGGCCCTCCGCCCCATCAAAGTTGGAGCCAAAACTCAGTTGTGGTCAAAACTCAGTTAACTAAAAGTTTACAAACGGTAATAATTCATCATGCAAAGATTTGCTTTGGGGCTTTGTATGAGGAGGAGATGAGTGGGGATGTGGGCCGTGAGCTGTGCTACCATCTTGATGCTGTGTCTTGTGTTTTCCTGTCAGTGTCTTGTTGCTTCAGGTCCTGTAGTTGTAAGCTGCAGTGATGGAGAGTGGGGTTAACCTAGTGCAGTTTTTACTTCAATAAATGACTCCTCTCTAGGGTGTTACTAATATATCTCTTCATACCTTTTCTCATGCTGCACCTCTTTCAGATGTGCTCCTATGGTGTCCCCAGTCTCGTCTTAAATATCACCCCTTTAGGAAACAATCTCTAACTCCTCTAAACCTGGGGTCAGCAATTTTTTAAAATAAAGAAGCAGTTATGTAATCCCAGCACTTTGGGAGGCTGAGGCAGGCAGATCACCTGAGGTCAGGAGTTCGAGACCAGCCTGGCGAAACCCTGTCTCTACAAAGAATACAAAAATTAGCCAGGTATGGTGGTGTGCACCTGTAATCCCAGGTACTAGGGAGGCTGAGGCAGGAGAATCACTTGAACCCGGGAGGCAGAGATTGCAGTGAGCCGAGATTGAACCACTGCACTCCAGCCTGGGCAACAGAGCAAGACTACGTCTCAAAAAAAAAAGAGAAGCAGATAGTGGCCAGGCAGGATGGCTCATGCCTTTAATCCCAGCACTTTGGGAGGCGAAGCAGGTGGATCACCTGAGGTGAGGAGTTTGAGATCAGCCTGGCTAACATAGTGAAACCGTGTCTCTACTAAAAATACAAAAATTAGCCAGGCGTGGTGGCAGGTGCCTGTAATGCCAGCTATTCGGGAGGCTGAGGCACGAGAATCACGTGAACCTGGGAAGCAGAGGTCATAGTGAGCCAAGATCACACCACTGCACCTCAGCCCGGGCGACAGAGCAAGACCATGTGTGTGTGTAAAGGTGTGTGTGTGTGTAAACATACATGTGTGTCTTTAAAAAAAAAAGCAGATGGTAAATATTTTAGGCTTTAGGCTTTATAGGCCAAGAGTGGTAAGAGTGTACTCCAGCCTGGGTGATAGAGTAAGACCCTGTCTCAAAAAAAAAAAAAAAAAAAAAAAAAGACAAACAGGTTGAGAATTTCCTATTGGAAATGCTTGAGACCAGAAATGTTTCAGGTTTTGGAATTTTTAAACATGAAATTCACTTATGTTTCATATACACCTTATAAACATAGCCTGAAGCGAATTTTATTTTTCCCTTGGGGATGCTATATGTTGTATACCTGCATTTTGACTGTAGCCCATCGAATAAGGTCAGGTATGAAATTTTCCACTTGTGGTGTCATGTCAGTGCTCAAAAAGTTTCACATTTTGGATAATTTCAGATTTCAGAATTTCGGATTAGGAATGTTCAACCTTCAATAAAAAGTGTTGGCTGGGCATGGTGGCTCACACTACAATCCCAGTACTTTGGGAGGCTGAAGCAGTAGGATCACTTGAGCTCAGGAGTTCCAGACCAGCCTGGACAACATAGGGAGACCCCATCTCTACAAAAACAAGTTTTAAAAAAGTCAGATGTGGTGGCGCACACCTGTGGTCCCAGCTACTCAAGAGGCTGAGGAGGGAGGATCATTTCAGCCAGGAAGTTCTAGGCTACAGAGAGCTGTGATCACAGCACTGCACTCCAGCCTGTCTCAAAAACAAAAACAAAACAAAGAAACCCCATGAACAATCAAGAAAGACGTATTGATGAAGATGTGGAGAATTTGGAACCCTTGTACATTGTTGATAGTAATGTAACATGGTGCAGCATTTTGGAAAACAGTTTGGCAATACCCTAAAAAGTTAAAAGCAGAGTTACACTATGACCCAGCAATTCCACTTCCAGGTATTTCTACAAAAATAAAAACATGTGTCCACAGAAAAATGTGTATGCAAAAAGTTGTACATAAATGTTCACAGCAGTGTTATTTATAAACAATCTAAATGTTCATCAACTATCAAATAGAAGCATTGAAAGTAGGCCGGGCGTGGTGGCTCATGCCTGTAATCCCAGCATTTTGGGAGGCCAAGGCGGGCAGATCACCTGAGGTCAGGAGTTCAACACCAGCCTGGTCAACATGGCAAAACCCCGTCTCTACTAAAAATACAAAAATTAGCTGGGTGTGGTGTCACATACCTGTAATCCCAGCTACTTGGGCGACTGAGGCAGGAGAATCGCAGAGGTTGCAGTGAGCCGAGATTTGCACTGCAGATTCAGCAACAGAGTGAGACTCCATCTCAAAAAAAAAAAAAGAAAAGAAAAAGAGAAAAAAGTGGTATATTCATTCAATGGAGTATTATTCAGCAGTAAAACAGAATCAAGGCTGGGCAATGTGTCTCATGCCTCTAATCCTGGAACTCTGGGAGGCCGAGGCAGCAGAATTACTTGAGCTCAGGAGTTCAAGACCAGCCTGGGCAATGTGGTGAAAACCCATTTCTACAAAAAATTTAAAAATTAGCTGGGAAGCCTGGGTAACATGGTGAAACCCCATCTCTACCAGAAATACAAAATATATGTATATATATACACATACATATTAGTTAGGTGTGGTGCTGTGTGCCTGTAGTCCCAGCTACTTGGGAGGCTGAGGAAGGAAAATTGCTTGAGCCCAGGGAGGTGGAGGCTTCTGTGAGCCATGATTGTGCCACTGTACTCCATCCAGCCTGGGTGATAGAATGAGACCCTGTCTCAGGAAAAAAAAAAAAAAAAAAAAGACAAGAAATCAAATATTGGTATATGCTATAACATGGATGAACCTGGAAACATTATGCTAAATGAAAGAATCTAGTCACAAAAGACCACATATTGTAAGATTCCATTATATGAAAAAATCCAGAATAGATCCATAGAGACAAAGTGAATTTGGTTCTACAGGATGGGGAGTGACTAATGGGCAGGGTATTTCTTTTGGGGATGATGAAAATGTTCTAAAGTGTGGTGATAGTTGCACAACTCTGTGAATATATTAAAATTATTACATTGTATCCATTAGCCAGGTGTGGTGGCTCTCACCTGTAATCCCAGTTACTCAGAAGGCTGAGGTGAGACAATCACTTGAGGCCAGGAATTCAAGACCAGCCTAGGTAACAGAGTAAGAGCCTGTGTCTTTAAAAGAGAACCATAGGCTGGGCGCGGTGGGTCATACCTGTAATCCCAGCACTTTGTGAGGCTGAGGCAGGCAGATCACTTGAGCTTGGGGGTTTGAAACTAGCCTGGGCAATGTGGCAAAACCCTCGTTTTGACAAAAAATTTTAAAAATTAGCCAGGTGTGGTGGTGTGTGCCTGTCGTCCCAGCTATTCAGGAGGCCTGAGGTAGGAAGATGGCTTGAGCCTGGGAGGAGGAGGTTGCAGTGAGTCGAGATTGTGCCACTGCACTCCAGCCTGGTCTACAGGGCAAGACTCTGTCTCAAAAAATGAAACTGTACACTCTAAATGAGTGAATTTCGTGGTATGTGAATTATTTCCCAATGAAGAAACATTTAAAAAACAAGACATGTACAAAAATATAATCAGATACAATGAATAAGATCTAGTATTTGATAGCACAACAGGGTGACTATAGTTAGCAATAATTTGTTGTCCATTTTAGAATAACTGAGGGAGGCCAGGCATGGTGGCTCACGCCTCTAATACCAGCACTTTGGGAGGCTGAGGCAGATGGATCACCTGAGGTCAGGAGTTTGAGACCAGCCTGGCCAACATGATGAAACCCTGTCTTTAATAAAATTACAAAAATTAGCCGGGCGTGGTGGTGGGTGCCCGTAATCCCAGCTACACAGGAGGCTGAGGCAGGAGAATCGCTTGATCCCAGAAAGTGGAGATTGCGTAGAGGCAAGATCACACCATTGCATTCCAGCCTGGGTAACAAGAGCAAAACTCCATCTCAAAAAAAAAAACCCCAAACAAAAAGAATAACTGAGAGAATACAATTGTAATGTTCATAACACAAAGAAATGATGAGTGCTTAAGGTTATAGACACCCCATTTACTGTGATGTGATCATTACACATTGTTTGCCTGTATCAATATATCTCATGTATCCCATAAATATGTACATCTACTACGTATCCATAAAAATTAAATATTAAAACATGAAAAATATATTTAAGTCCGGCGTGGTGGCACACGCTTGTAATCCTAGCATTTTGGGAGGCCGAGGAGGGTGGATTGTCTGTGCTCAGGAGTTCAAGACCAGCCTGGGCAACATGGCGAAACTCTGTCTCTACTAAAAATACAAAAAATTAGCCAGGCATGGTGGCGCACGCCTGTAATCCCAGCTACTCTGGAGACTGATGCAGGAGAAGCGCTTGAACCTGGGAGGTGGAGGTTGCAGTGAGCTAAGATCGCATCACTGAGCTTCAGCTGGGGTGACAGAGGAGACTGTGTCTCAAAAATAAATAAAAGTTTCTTAAAAACTGTATATATACATATATATATATATGTTTTATATATATATATATATATATTTTTTTTTTTTTAAACAAAACAGGCCGGGTGCGGTGGCTCACGCCTATAATACCAGCACTTTAGGAGGCCGAGGTGGACGGATCATCTGAGGTCAGGAATTCAAGACCAACCTGGCCAACATGGTGAAGTCCTCTCTCTACTAAAAATACAAAAATTAGCTGGGCGTGGTGGCAGGCGCTATAATCCCAGCTACTCGGGAGGTTGAGGCAGGAGAATCATTTGAACCTGGGAGGTGGAGGTTGCAGTGAGCTGAGATTGCGCCACTGCACTCCAGCCTGGGGGACAAAGTGAGACTCCGTGTCAAAAAAAAAAAAAAAAATTGCATAGCAATGACTTGAAGAGCAGAGAAATAAAACTCTAGAAGTTGCTTATTCTACATTTCCATTTGGGATTCGATTCTAAATGTGTCTGATGCCAAAGGATGTATGTTCTTTTTTTCTTTTTTGGGGGGGGCGGGGGGGCCGTACCCAACCCAAACATGTATGTTCTTAACGACTCTACTATACTGTCTCCTAAAGATTACTTCCTCAGGTTAGATTCCCAGATGTAGCATTACAAGACAAAGGATATGAACAATTTTCTGGAACAGCTGAATGAAGTCCATGCATCCATCTGGGCTTGCCATGTACATGGCCCCCTTCTAGATAAAGTGAGATACCGTTCTTGCTCAAGTGCGATGATTCACACAACCTGTTTTGAATGAAACAAACCCAGCTATCACAGCTGATTAACCAGTAGCTTAAACATAAGTCAAAGGCCACTATATGCAAGCTACCTACTGCCACTGAGGCAATAGGATTTTTGAACTACTAGTTCAAAAAATAGCTGTTCAAAAGCAGCACTCGATATCAAGTAATGGCAAATCAATCCAATCAAATTCTCTCTTTTGGGACGTATAGTATAAATGCCAAGCGAACAAAGAGAAGACAAGTAACTCAAACTCAAGTTGTTGAGCTTTTGGCATCTGTGTGGTAAGTGTAGAAAATGAATTATTTGGCCAGGCATGGTGGCTCACTCCTGTGATCCCAGCACTTTGTGAGGCTGAGGTGGGCAGATCACGAGGTCAGGAGATGGAGACCATCTGGCCAACATGACGAAACCCTGTCTCTGTTAAAAATACTTTTGAGTGTGGTGGCACACGCCTGTAACCCCAGCTACTCGGGAGCCTGAGGCAGGAGAATCACTTGAACCCAGGAGGCAGAGGTTGTAGTGAGCTGAGATTGCACTACCACACTCCAGCCTGGGTGACAAAGTGAGACTCCATCTAAAAAAAAAAAAAGAAAAAAAGAAAATGAATTATTTATGGAGAAGCTTTCAATCGTCATCCAAAGATTGAACCCAGGCCAGGCGCGGTGGCTCATGTCGGTAGTCCTAGCACTTTGGGAGGCCAAGGCAGTGAATCACTTGAGGTCAGGAGTTCAAAACCAGCCTGGCCAACATGGTGAAACCCTGTCTCCACTGAAAATACAAAAAAAATTAGCTGGGCATGGTGGTGGGTGCCGTTAATTTCAGCTACTTGGGAGGCTGAGGCACAAGAATCGCTTGAACCCTGGGGGTCAGAGGTTGTGGTGAGCTGAGACAGTGCCATTACACTCCAGCCTGGGCAACAGAGCGAGACTCCATCTCGAAAAAAAAAAAAGAATGAACCCAAACACTTCTTGAAAACAAGCTCACCCCACTAGGAGCCCAGGTATAGCACATTGAGGTCAAGTCACTTACACTATCAGAAAAATATAACCATATGATGGCTGCACACAGTGGCTCACAACTGTAATCCCAGCACTTTGGGAGGCCAAGGCCGGCTGATCACTTGAGGCCAGGAGTTTCGAGACCAGCCTGACCAACATGGTGAAACCCTTTCTCTAATAAAATTACAAAAATTAACCAGGCGTGGGCCAGGTGTGATGGCTCATGCCTGTAATCATAGCACTTTGGAAGTCCGTGGCAGGCAGATCACCTAAGGTCAGGAGTTTGAGACCAGCCTGACCAACATGGAGAAACCTTGTCTCTACTAAAAATACAAATATTAGCTGGGCATAGTGGCAGGTACCTGTAATCCCAGCTACTCAGGAGACAGAGGCAGGAGAATTGCTTGAACCCGGGAGGCAGAGGTTGCAGTGAGCCGAGATCGCACCACTGCACACTCCATCTCAAAAAATAAAAATAAAATAAAAAATAAAATTAGCCAGGCGTGGTGGCACACACCTGTAATCCCAACTACTCAGGAGGTTGAGGCACAAGAATCACTTGAACCTGGGAGGTGGAGGTTGCAGTGAGCTGAGATCGTGCCATTGCATTCCAACCTTGGCGATAGAACAAGACTCCATCTTGAAAAAGAAAAGAAAAGAAAAATATAACCATATGAACCATTCCTTAAGGATAAATAAGTTTTCAAAGGAAAACAGAGTCATTCCATCAGACTGAATCATTGTACTGATAAAAACTTTAAGTAAATAATCTTTTATTTCAAGGGGGAAAAATGAAGTTAGAATTGCTAATCAACCTGGCCTCTAAACCTCTAAATCTCCATCTCTCCTCAAACCTTAACAGCTTTTTCCTGCCCTGTTCTCTCAGCTAATGAATTCGCCTTTTTTTAGCCGGGCATTTTGTTTTTTGAGACGGAGTCTCGCTTTGTCACCCAGGCTGGAATGCAGTGGCGCGATCTCTGCTCACTGCAAGCTCCGCCATCCGAGTTCACGCCATTCTCCTGCCTCAGCCTCCAAGTAGCTGGGACTACAGGCGCGCACCACCATGCCCGGCTAATTTTTTGTAATTTTAGTAGAGATGGGGTTTCACTGTGTTAGCCAGGATGGTCTCAATCTCCTGACCTCATGATCTTCCCACTTTGGCCTCCCAAAGTGCTGGGATTACAGGCGTGAGCCACAGCGCCCGGCCATGAATTTGCCTTTTATGTCATTGGGAAAACATAGGCAAGCAGATAGGAACTTTGTCATCCTCTCACCACCAAATCCCCCAACCTACCTGCATCAGAATCCATATCCTGTCTTCTCTCCTGTGACAAGGGGAGAAGTGAGGCTGTTCCAAAGTCCATCATTCCATTTGGGCTCTGTTTCCCATCCCCTCTAGCCTAGTCATGGACTTTGCTGCTGAAAATTTCCCAAATCTCTCCCGATTCATCAATTTCTTCCTTTTTATTGAAAACATACAATCATGCTCTAGTTTCTCTTTCCCAATACTTAAAAAACTCTTCTGGGAAATTAAGGGGAAAAAAGTAACTTTCGAGTGGAGGTGGTTTTTAAAGTATGACACAAAACTTGGATAAATTCAACTACACAAGAATAAAAAATTTCTGCAGGAAAAAAAAATCACCATTAGCAAAATGAAAAGACACTTACAGCTCACATCACAGAGGGATAATGTGGTCTACGCATATACCACCCTGAACGCGCCCGATCTCATCTGATCTCGGAAGCTAAGCAGTGTCGGGCCTGGTTAGTACTTGGATGGGAGACAGAGGGATACCGTGCCTAATATATTATGAGCTCCTATAGGCTGGGCTCAGTGGCTCACGCCTGCAATTCCAGCACTTTGAGAGGCCAAGGTGGGCGGATCGCTTGAGCCCAGGAGCTGGAGACCAGCCTGTGCAACGTGGTGAAACCCTGTCTCTACAAAACACACATACACACACCCACACAAATTAGCTGGGCACGGTGGCACATGCTTGTAGTCCCAGCTACTCTGGAGGCTGAGGTGGGAGGATTGCTTGAGCCCAGCAGGCAGAGGTTGCAGTGAGCTGAGATCACACCACTGCACTACAGCCTGGCCAAAGAGCTCCTACAAATCAATAAGAAAAAGACTGACAATTCATTAGAAAAAAGAGCAAAGGGGCCGGGTGTGGTGGCTCATGCCTGTAATCCTAGCACTTCGGGAGGCCAAGGAGGGTGGATTACTTGAGGCCAGGAGTTCGAGACCAGCCTGGCCAATATGGTGAAACCCCATCTCTACTAAAAACACAAAAATTAGCCGGGCATGTTGGCGCACACCTATTAATTCCACCTACTCGAGAGGCTGAGGCAGGAGAATTGCTTGAACCTGGGAGGCAGAGGTTGCAGTGAACCGAGATCATGCCACTGCACTCCAGCCTGGGCAACAGAGCAAGACTCTGTCAAAAAAAAAAAAAAAAAAAAGCAAAAGAAAAGAAAAATGAGCAAAGGGTAGGAAGAGACAATTCAAAGAAAAAGGAAAACAAATAGCTTTTAAAGTTTTGGAAATATGTTCAACTTCACTCAAAAGAAATTATAACTAAATAAGTACACCAAAAGATCATTTTCCACTTATCAGATTGGCAAAGATAAAAAATTGAGGCCAGGCACAGTGGCTCACGCCTGTAATCCCAGCACTTTGGGAGGCCGAGGCAGGCGGATCACAAGTTGAGGAGATCGAGACCATCCTGGCTAACACAGTGAAACTCCATCTCTACTAAAAATACAAAAAATTAGCCGGCCATGGTGGCAGGCGCCTGTAGTCCCTGCTACTTGGGAGCCTGAGGCAGGAGAATGGCGTGAACCCGGGAGGCAGAGCTTGCAGTGAGCTGAGATGGCACCACTGTGCTCCAGGCTGGGCGAGAGTGCAAAACTCCGTCTCAGAAAAAAGATAAAAGGCCGGGTGCGGTGGCTCAAGCCTGTAATCCCAGCACTTTGGGAGGCCGAGATGGGCGGATCACGAGGTCAGGAGATCGAGACCATCCTGGCTAACACGGTGAAACCCCGCCTCTACTAAAAAAATACAAAAAACTAGCCGGGCAAGGTGGCGGGCGCCTGTAGTCCCAGCTACTCGGGAGGCTGAGAAAGGAGAATGGCGTAAACCCGGGAGGCAGAGCTTGCAGTGAGCTGAGATCCGGCCACTGCACTCCAGCCTGGGCGACAGAGCGAGACTCTGTCTCAAAAAAAAAAAAAAAAAAAAGATAAAAAATTGATAACACACTGTACAGGGAAGCAGGCCTTCTCATCATTGCTGGTGGGAGAGATATTGGTACAAATTCCACAGAAGCATTTTTTTTTTTTTTTTTTTTGAGATGTGATCTTGCTCTGTCACCCAGGCTGAAGTGCAGTGGCACGATCTTGGATTACTGCAACCTCCATCTCCCAGGTTTGAGAGATTCTCCCCACCTCAGCCTCCCTAGTAGCTGGCACTACAGGTGCATGCCACCATGCCCAGCTAATTTTTGTATTTTTTGGTAGAGACAGAGTTTCACCATTTTGGCCAGGCTGTTCTCAAACTCCTGATCCCAGGTGACCCACCTGTTTTGGCGTCCCAAAGTGCTGGGATTACAGGCGTGAGCCACGCACCTGGCCCCATAGAAGCATTTTGGCACCATATCTATCAAAGTCACAAATGTACTTACCCTTTGACTCGGCAATTCTTTTAAGTAATTTTATCTTACAAATACATTGCCACACATGTGAAATACTCTATGTAAAATATTATTCATTGCAGCTTTACTTGTAATAGCAAAAGATTGGAAACAACCTAAATATTCATCAATAGGAGTCACTAAGGGATTGAATAAATAAATTAAGGTGTAACAACACAATGGAGCCATAAATAAAGCAATTCAGAGAATCAGCGAAGCAGAAAAAAAAAAAGAAAAACTTCAAAGAAAAAAAAAGAAAGTGAAAGACCTTTATATATAAACATATGGAACAATCTCCAAGATAGATTGACAAGTAGAAAAGCAAGGGACAAAAACGGTGTGTACAATGAGTTGCCATTTGTGTATTTGTTTAGAAAGAAGGAAGGTAGAACACACACACACACACACACACACGATTGCTAGTATATACAGAGAATATTTCCAGAAGGATTCATAAGAGCCTAGAAATATTGAATTTAGGGAAAAAAACACTGTGGCTGAAGGAAAGGTGTGGCAGTGAGACTTTTCACTTTATATCCTTTGGTATCTTTAAAATTTTGTACCATGTAATATAATCTATTCAAAAACTTGTTTTTGGCTGGGCATGGTGGCTCATACCTGTAATCCCAACACTTTGGGAGGCCAAGGCAGGCAGATGGCTTGAGCCCAAGAACTGGATACCAGCATGGGCAACATGGTGAAACCCTGTCTCTATAAAAAATTTAACAATTAACTGGTCGTGGTGGTGTGCACCTGTAGTCCCAGCTACTTGGGAGGCTGAGGTGGGAGGATTGCTTGAGCCCCAGAAGTTGAGGTTCCAGTGAACTGTGATCATGCCACTGCACTCCAACCCGGGCAACAGAGTGAGGCCCTGTGTCTAAATAAATAAATAATAAAACAAAAACAGTATTCAACCCTGTTGACTACTCTCTCCTTGAAAAAAAAAAAGAAATTTCTTTTTTTTCTTTCATTTTTTAGAAACAATGTCTCACTCTATCGCCCAGGCTGGAGTGCAGTGGTGCAATTCACTACAATGTCAAGCTCCTGGGCTCAACCCATCCTCCCACCTCAGCCTCCTAAGTAGCTGGGACTACAGGTGCATGCCCACCATCCCCGGCTACTTTTTATTTTTATTTCTTTTGTAGAAATGGGGTTTTGCCATATTGCCTAGGCTGGTCTCTAACTCCTGAGCTCAAGCAATCCTCCTTCCTCAGCCTCCCAAAGTGCTGGGATTACAGGCATGAGCCACTGCACCCAACCAAAAAAATTTCCTTCCCACCTTCTAGGGCACTGCTCTTCTGGTGTTCTTCTTGCCTCCTTGGCCACCCTCAGTCATCTTGGTTGGATCCTCCTCTTCCTTGACCTAACTTCTGAAAATTCACTCTGCCTTTCGCTCTTTTCTACTCTATCCATAGTTTGCCCTAGGTGATTCTATCCAGCCCCATACTTTAAATACCGTCTATCTTCCGTTGACTACCTAATTTATAATCCAGCCTTACCTCTCTTCCTTGAGCTCCTAGTCTCATATATTATATACATGACGAATCACTGACATATCTAGTAGACATCTCAAACTACTCAATATATCTAAAACAAAACCTTTGATTTTTCTTCCTGGAACCTCTATCTCAGTCTTCTCCAGCTCAGTAAAAGGCTCTTCTGAATATTCAAAGTTGCTTGAGTCCAGATCCTAGGAATCACCTTCAATGCTCCTTTAATACTTATATCAAATCATCAGCAAGTTCATTCAGTTTTACTTTAAAAATATAGCTTAAATCCATTCACTTCTTTCTTCTTCTTTTTTTTTTTTTTTTTTTTTTTTTGAGATAGGAGTCTCGCTCTGTTGCCTAGACTAGAGTGCAGTGGTGCAATCGCAGCTCACTGCAACCTCCACCTCCTGGGTTCAAGCGTTTACCCTACCTCAGCCTCCTAAGTAGCTGGGATTACAGGCACGCTCCACCATGCCCACCTAATTTTTGCATTTTTGGTAGAGACGGGGTTTCACCATGTTGGCCACTCCTGGCCTCAAGTGATCCACCTGCCTCGGCCTCCCAAAATGTTGGGATTACAGGCATGAGGCACTGCGCCTGGCGATTCACTTCTTATGTCTATAACTTTCTAGCCTGAAGCACCATTATCTTTCTAGTGTAGTACTCATCTTTCTGCTATTATTGGTAATTTAATGTTTCCACCTCCCTAAATAGACATTGAACCTGTCAAAAGGAGAGCGCATGTCTCAATTATCTAGTTATAATACAGTGCTTAGTATGTTATACCCTACATAATAATAAATATTGAATAAATATTTGCTTAATAAATAAATACATGATTGGAGGAATAAATGAGTGATCTGACATTTCCTTGCAGTTCATTGCTAGAAAGGTAACATCTTTACTAAAATTCATATAGTAGGCACCCATTAGGTTTTCTGTTCAGCATCCTATTTTCTGGAAACTCCTTCCACCTACCACCATACTAAATTCACTTGATAGCGGCAGTAGGACTCTGGCAGCCATTTTGTGAAATTTGTGTGTATCAAAAGACAACGTAAACTAAATCAAATGAAAGGAAATATTTGTAGACAAAGGACAAATACTATGAATGTAAAAGGAACTCCAATAAATTAATTAAAAAATGATAAACAATCCAGCAGAGAAAAATGGACAATGAATAACAGCAGGCAATTTATAAAAGATGAAATTAAAAATGTCAAAAATCAGATACTTAACTGCACTAGTAATCATGGAAATACAAAATATTTCTGGCTAGGCATGGTAGTTCACATCTATAATCTCAGCATTTTGGGAGGCCAAGGTGGACAAATTGCTTCAGCGCAGGAGTTCAAAGCCAGCCTGGGCAACATGGTGGAAAGCCTGTCTCTACAAAAAACTTAAAAATTAGCTGGGTATGGTGGTGAACACCTGTAGTCTCAGCTACTTTGGGGGCTGAGGTGGGAGGATGGCCTAAGCCTAGGAGGCAGAGGTTGCAGGGAGCCAAGATCATGCCACTGCACTCCGGCCTGAAAAACAGAGCAAGACCCTGTCTCAAAAATAAAATAAAGGTCGGATGTGGTGGCTCACACCTGTAATCCCAGCACTTTGGGAGGCTGAGGCAGGCAGATCACTTGAGGTCAGGAGTTTGAAACCAGCCAGGTCAACATGGTGAAACCCCGTCTCTACTACAAATACAAAAATTAGCCTGTAGTCCCAGCTACTGGGGAGGCTGAGGCGGGAGAATCACTGAAACCCAGGAGGTGGAGGTGGAAGTGACCTGAGATCGCACCACTGCACTCCAGCCTGGGTAACAGAGCAAGGCTCCATCTCAAAAATAAAATAAAGGGCCAGGCGTGGTGGCTCACACCTGTAATCCCAACACTTTGGGAGACCCAGGTAGGTGGATCACCTGAGGTCAGGAGTTTGAGACCAGCCTGACCAACATGGCGAAACCCCATCTCTCCTAAAAATGCAAAAATTAGCTGGGTATAGTGACAGGTGTCTGTAATCCCAGTTACTTGGGAGGCTGAGGCAGGAGACTCGCTTGAACCCAGGAGGCGGAGGTTGCAGTGAGCCGAGATCGCGCCACTCCACTCCAGCCTGGAGTCCACTCCACTTCTTTTTTTTTTTTAGACGGAGTTTTTCACTCTTGTTGCCCAGGCTGGAATGCAATGGCTTGATCTCGGCTCACTGCAACCTCCGCCTCCTGGGTTCAAGAGATTCTCCTGCCTCAGCCTCCCAAGCACCTGGGATTACAGGCATGCGCCACCACACCTGGCTAATTTTTTGTATTTTTAGTAGAGACAGGGGTTTCACCACATTGGTCAGGCTGGTCTCGAACTCCTGACCTCAAGTGATCCACCCCCGTCGGCCTCCCAAAGTGTTGGGATTACAGGAGTGAGCCATCACGCCTGGCCAGTTTTAACCCTTTTTGATTGTACAATTCAGTGGCAACCATCACCATTATCCATCTCCAGAACATTTTTGTCACCGAAACTTAAACTCTATACCCATTAAACAATAATTCTTCTGGCCGGCTGTGGTGGCTCATACCTGTATTCCCAGCACTTTGAGAGGCTGAGGCGGAAGGATTGTCTGAAACCAGGAGTTTGAGATCAGCCCGGGAAACTGGGTGAAATCTCATCTCTACTAAAAATACAAAACAAAAACAAAAACAAAAACAAAAAAACTGGGCATGGTGGTGCATGCCTATAGTCCCAGCTACCTGGGAGGCTGAGGTGGGAGGATTACCTGAACCCGGGAGGTCAAGGCTGCAGTGAGCTGTGATCACATCACTGCAGTCCAGCCTGGGCAACAGAGTGAGACCTTGTCTCAGAAAAAAATAAAAAATAAAACTACTGATTCCCTTACCCCCAGCCCCTGGTAACTACTATTCTGTCTTTTGTCTCTATGAATCTGACAATTCTATGTACCTCACATAAGTAGAATCATGCGTTTTTCCTTTTGCATCTGGCTTATTTCACTTAGTATAATGTTTTCAAGGTTCATCATATTGTAACATGTATCAAATTTTCATTCCCTTTTTATTTTTATTTATTTATATTATTATTATTATTTTTTGAGATGGAATCTCGCTCTGTCGTGAAGTTGGAGTGCAATGGTGTGATCTTGGCTTACTGCAACTGCTGTCTCCCAGGTTCAAGCAATTCTTCTGCCTCAGCCTCCCGAGTAACTGGGACTATGGGTGCAAGCGCACGTGTGCCACCACGCCCAGCTAATTTTTGTATTTTTAGTAGAGACAGGGTTTCACCATGTTGGCCAGACTGGTCTCAAACTCCTGACCTCAGGTGATCCGCCTGCCTCAGCCTCCCAAAGTGCTGGGATTACAGGCATGATCCACCGCGTATTTATTTATTTTTAAGATGGAGTCTCACTCTGTTGCCCAGGCTGGAGTGCAGTGGTGCAATCTTGGCTCACTGCAACCTCCCCCTCCCAGGTTCAAGCGATTCTCAGGCCTCAGCCTCCAGAGTAGCTGGGATTACAGGCATGCGCCACCATGCCAGGTTAATTTTTTCTTTTTCTTTTTTTTTCTGAGAGAGAGTCTTTCTCTGTTGCCCAGGCTGGAGTACAATGGCACAATCTCAGTTTACTGCAACTTCCACCTCCTGGGTTCAAGCCATTCTCCTGCCTCAGCCTCCCAAGTAGCTGAGGCTACAGGCATGTGCCACCATGCCCAGCTAATTTTTATATTTTTTGTAGATGTTGGCCAGGCTGGTCTTGAACTCCTGACCTCAAGTGATCCGCATGCCTTGGGCTCCCAAAATGCTGAGATTACAGGTGTTAGCCACCGTGCCTGGCCTAATTTTTGTATTTTTAGTAGAGATGGGGTTTCACCATGTTGGTCAGGCTGGTCTCAAATTCCTGACCTCAAGTGATCCACCTGCCTTGGCCTCCCAAAGTGCTGGGATTGCAGGTGTGAGCCACCATGGCTGGCCTTATTCATTCCTTTTTAAGGCTGAATCATATTCCCTTGTATGTATATACTACATGTTGTTTATCCATTCATCTGTTGATGGACACTTGGGTTGCTCACCTTTTGTCTATTGTGAATAATATTGTTATGAAATTGGGGCCAGGTGTGGTGGTTCACGCCTATAGTTCCAGCACTTTTGAGAGGCCGAGGTGGATGGATCGCTTGAGGCCAGGAGTTCTAGACCAGCCTAGGCAACATGGTGAATCCCCACTCTACTAAAAATACAAAAATCAGCCATGTGTGGTTGTGGTGGTGCCTGCCTGTAGTCCCATCTACTCTGGAAGCTGAGGCAGGAGGATCGCTGGAACCCGGGAGGCAGAGGTTGCAGTGAACCGAGATCACATCACTGCACTCCAGCCTGGTGACAGAGATTCTGTCTCAAAATAAAAAATAAAAAATAAAAAAAAGACTATGAAATTGGTATACAAATATCCGTTCAGGGCCCTGCTGTCACTTCTTTGGGCTATAATATACCCCAAAGTGGAAGTACTGGATCATATGATAATTATATTAGGTTAGTGCAAAAATGATTGCGGTTTTTGCCATTGAAAGGAATGGCAAAAACCGCAATTATTTTTGCACCAACCTAAATATGTTTAATGTTTGAGGAATCACCAAGCAGTTTTCTAGAATGCTGCACTATCTTACATTCCCATTAGTAATATATGAAGGTTTCAATTTCTCCATATCCTTACCAATACTTATTATTACCGGTTTTTTTTTTAATTAGCGTCATTCTAGTGGATGTGAAGTGATATCTCATTGTGGTTTCGATTTGTATTTCCCTAACATTTACTGATGTTTAGCATCATTCATGTATCTTACTGGCCATCTGTATAGCTTCTTTGGAGAAATATCTATTCAAATCCTTCGTCCATTTTTTTAGTTGGGTTTATTTTTTGGTCAGTGAGTTCTAGGAGTTCATCATGTATTCTGGATATCATCAATCTTTTATCACATATATGATACACAAATATTTTCTCCCATTCAGTGGGTTGCCTTTTTACTCTGTTGACAGTGTTCTTTGATGCACACATTTTCAAATTTTGATATAGTCCAATTTATTTATTTCTTTTCCTTTTTTAAAAATTTGTTTATAAACAGGGTCTCGTTCTGTTGCCCAGGCTGGAGTGGTACAGTGGTGCAATCATAGCTAATTGTAACCTTGAACTTCTGCATACAAGTGACCCTCCCTCCTCAGCCTCTCAAGTAGCTAGAACTGCAGGCACACTCAGAGATGGGATCTGGCTATCTTGTCCAAGTGATCTCAAACTCCTGGCCTCAAGTGACCCTTCTGCCTTGGCCTCCCAAAGCACTGAGATTACAGGCATGAGCCCCATGCCCCAATCCTCAATTTATCTATTTTTTCCTTTTGTTGCCTGTGCTTTTGGTGTCATGTTTAAGAAATCATTGCCAAATCCAATGTCATGAAGCTTTTCTCCTATGTTTTCTTCTGAGAGTTTTCTAATTTTAACTATGACATTAGATCTTTGACCCATTTTGAGTTAATTTTGTATTCAATGTAAAGTAAGAGTCTTTTGCATGTGGCTATCCAATTTTACCAATACCATTTGTTAAAAAGACTGTTCTTTCCCCCATTAAATGTTTGTTTTTTTTTTTTTTTTTTTTTTTTTTTGAGACAAGGGTCTCCCTCTGGTGCCCAGGCTAGAGTGCAGTGGCACGATCATGGCTCACTGCAGCCTTGACCTCCCAAGCTCAAGAGATCCTCCCATCTCAGCCTCTTGAATAGCTGAGACCACAGACGTGTGCCACCAGGCACAGCTAATTTTTGTATTTCTTGTAGAGATGAGATCTCGTCATGTTTGGTCTTGAACTCCTAGGCTCAGCTTCCCAAAGTGCTGAGATTACAGGCATGAGCCACTGTGCCCGACCCCATTAAATGATCTTGATACCCTTGTTGAAAATCATTTAATCATATACTTGAGAGTTTATTTCTAGGCTCTCTATTCTAGTCGATTGGTCACATCTGTCTTTATGCAGAATAGACTTGTAAAGATACCATTTTAAACTATTTGGGTTATCAAATCATTCAGTTCTGGAAAAAATGTGGGGAGATGAGAATATTCTCACACACTGCTAGGGGAAATAAAAATTGCTATCTCCTTCTGGAAAGTATTGTGGCAATATCTTTAAAAATGTAACACATAATTTTAATGCAGCAATTTCACTTTTGGGAATCTTTTCTATAGATATAAAAACACCAAGGGAGGGAGGGGAGGCAAAAAAAAATTAAACATCAATACATAAGAATATGCATATAAATATATTTATTGTGGCATCCTTTTTTTTTCTTTTCTGAGACAAGGTCTCACTTTGTTGCTTAAGCTGGAGGGCAGTGGCACCATCATAGCTCATTGTAGCCCTTTTTTTTTTTTTTTTTTTAAGATACAGGGTCTTGCTCTGTTGCCCAGGCTAGTCTTGAACTTCTGGCCTCAAGCGATTCCTCCTGCCTCAGACTCCCAAAGTGCTAAGATTTTGCAGGTGTGAGCCACTATGCCCAGCTTCTTGTGGCATCCTTTGTAGTGGGAAGAGGCTGAACTGGAAAATAGTAAAGTACCTACTCTCTCCATCTTTCTTTCCCTGAAGTCACACGCATTTTAATCTCCGTTTCTTTTTGTGTTTCTTCCTGAACTTGTAGATGGACCAACAGTATCAGTAGGCTGATTCTGTTTGATCTTTACAAATGTCAGTGCTCACTACTGTCTCAAGCTAGAATTTCTATTTTGTTCACTTATAAATCTACTATTAATATATTGTGTTTTTTTAAATTTCTATTTTTATTTTTAGAGAAGGAGTTTTGCTCTTGTTGCCCAGGCTGGAGTGCAATGGCGTGATCTCGACTCACTGCAACCTCTGCCTCCCAGGATCAAGTGATTCTCCTGCCTCAGCCTCACAAGTAGCTGGGATTACAGGCACCTGCCACCACGCCCGGCTGATTTTTTGTATTTTTAGTAGAGCTGGGGTTTCACCATGTTGGCCAGGCTGGTCTTGAACTCCTGACTTCAGATGATCCACCTGCCTTGGCCTCCCAAAGCGCTGGGATTACAGGCATGAGCCACCGTGCCCAGCCAATATATTCATTTTTAATTTCGGTTTTTATAATTCCAGTTCTCTGCCAAATCTTTCAAGTTTGGCTTTGATCTCCTTAAACATAGTACACAGAGTTGTTTATAGTCTGTATCTGGTCATTGCGGAATATAGAATCCCTGTGGGTCTGTTTCTATTATCTGTTATTTGTCCTCCTTATTTCTTGTATCTTGTCTCCTTGTGTGCCTGGTTGTCTTTTTTTTTTAAAGCTATTTTATACTTGTTCCTAGAAACCTGGTTATCCTTGTACTGAACATTGTATTTCAAAGAAAATTATAGGCTGGGCGCAGTGGTTTGTGCCTGTAATCTCAGCACTTTGGGAGGCCAACGTGGGTGGATCACTTGAGGCCAGGAGTTTGAGACCAGCCTGGCCAACATAGTGAAACCCTGACTACTAAAAATACAAAAACTAGCCGGGTGTGATGCACACGCCTGTCATCCTAGCTACTCAGGAGGCTGAGGCAGGAGAATCGTTTGAACTCAGGAGGCGAAGTTTGCAGTGAGCTGAGATCGTGCCACTGTGCTCCAGCCCAAATGACTGTGTCTCAAAAACAAACAAAAAAGAAAGAAGGAAAGGAAGGAAAGAAGGAAGGAAGGAAGGAAGGAAGGAAGGAAGGAAGGAAGGAAGGAAGGAAGGAAGGAAGGAAGGAAGGAAGGAAGGAGAAGGAAGGAAGGAAGGGAAGGAAGGGAGGGAAAAAAAGGAATGAAGTGAAAGAAAGAAAATTACAGAAACAATTGAGGCCTGGGATGATGTTATTTTTTCTCCAAAGTGGATTTTGGTTTTACTCTTGCCACTAGCAATTAGGGGCAACTTAATGTAAGTTCAGGCCTTGAGATTTTTCTGGGCCACTTAGATGATTTGAAGTCAGTCTGCAGTCTACATGAGAGTTACTTTACTTGTGCTCCCTTACACCTACAATGCAGGATTTTAAAGTTCTAGGCCAAATCCGAGGGTGATATAGAAGGGTTGCCACCCTTTATTAGTCCTGGACTCCAACTTTTGTCCCCATGGGCTCTTAAAGCTGCCGAAAATACATCTTAGCTTTCTAATTACTTGTTCTGCATCAGCAAATGTCTCCGACAAAGCATCAAGTGCTAGGCTCCTCACTTCAAATTCCTTAGCAATCCAAAATCTTGGCCCAGTTAATTCCTCACTATTTTGTTAGTTATGATATATTTTCAGAGGATGCATTCTACTTTTCATCCAGCTTGATTAGCTGTATGCAGTAGGAGGGCTGGCTGAAATTACATTGTATGCCATTAACAACAATGAAAGTCTATACAGTTTACTTTATTCCTGAATGATAAAAATCTCATTGGCTCCAGTCGAGGGCCCATTCCTGATTTTGTGGCCAGGAATACAGAGCCATTCAATATATAGGGTATCCACTATGTATTGGCTTTGGGAAGGGCAGGTTGCTAGGAAGAGGATGTAAGTACAGGAGAAATGACTGGCATCTCTAATATACCATATTACATTCTCTTCTCCAAATATGCCCTCCTATATCATATTCCAGTGCTTTTTCATTTGTTATCCCCTCAGTCAGAATTTCTTCCCATCCTGTTCATGAGGTTCATCAGCCTATTCCTTTTTGAAGACTTGCTCAAGTATTGCAACTTCGTCTCAAAAACTAACAGGCTGGACACAGTGGCTCACACCTGTAATCCCAGCACTTTGGGAGACTGAGGCAGGTAGAACACTTGAGGTCAGGAGTTCAAGACCAGCCTGACCAACGTGATGAAACTCCATCTCTATTAAAAATACAAAAATTAGCTGGGCATGGTGGCAAGTGCCTATAATCCCAGCTACTGGGGAGGCTGAGGCAGGAGAATCACTTGAACCCAGGAGGCGGAGGTTGCAGTGAGCCAAGACTGTGCCACTGCACTCCAGTCTGTGTAACAGAGCGAGACTCCATTGCAAAAAACAACAACAAAAAACAAACAAAAAAACAAAAAACAGACAGCTCTGCATCTGTATGCCCTTTGTAACTTGCATAAAGCTTTTTATAGCAGTTATTTTATCCTTCAGGATGGGAATTAGTTTTTCACCTATGTGACCTGAGATTTTGCCAGGCACACTCAACAAATATTTGGTGAATTAATAAATTAATGAATGAGAGGGAAGAACACTAGATTAGTTTTATGAGACAATTTCCAAGTTTCTTTAGATCTTATGTTCCATGATTCTATGAAATTCAAGCTCCAGGCCGGGCGCGGTGGCTCACGCCTGTAATCCCAGCACTTTGGGAGGCCGAGACGGGCAGATCATGAGGTCAGGAGATCGAGACCATCCTGGCTAACATGGTGAAACCCCGCCTCTACTAAAAATACATTAAAAAAAATTAGTCGGGCGCGGTGGCAGGCACCTGTAGTCCCAGCTACACAGGAGGCTGAGGCAGGAGAATGGTATGAACCCGGGAAGTGGAGCTTGCAGTGAGTGGAGATCGCGCCACTGCACTCCAGCCTGGGCGACAGAGCAAGACTCCGTCTCCAAAAAAAAAAAAAAGAAATTTGAGCTCCAAAAAATAACTTAATTCACTGATTTGTCATTCACTGGAAATTAACACTTACAAAAAATGTTTCCTCTTCCTTCTAAGAATAAATAAACAGGTATGTAGGCTTGATGCAGTGGCTCACTCCTGTAATCCCAGCACTTTGGGAGGCCGAGGCAGCTGGATCACCTGAGGTCAGGAGTTCGAGACCAGCCTGGCCAAACATGGTGAAACCTCGTCTCTACTAAAAATACAAAAATTAGTCAGGCGTGGTGGTGGCTGTCTGTAATCCCAGCTACTGGGGAGGCCGAGGCAGGAGAATTGCTTGAACCCAAGACTCAGAGGTTGCGGTGAGCTGAGATCACGCCATTGCACTCCAGCCTGGGCGACAGAGCAAGGCTCCGTCTCAAAAATAAATAAATTAAATTAAATTAACAGGTATGTTTTGAGAAAGAATAGACAATTATATCATTTAGAGGCAATTTCATAATGTATTTTACTTACTAGATTTGGCACTCTCAGATTCTGACTCTTTTTTTTTTAATTTTCTTGCCTGAAAGACAAGTCATCAAACGCGTTAGTTGGCTTTATGGATGCTTCACACTTTTCCCATCTCCCTCTCCATCCCTACAAATTCCTATTTTTTTCTTCCCACATTTTCATCCCTTCTTTCTTTTATTCTCTTTCTTTCTTTTTTTTTCTTTTTGACAGAGTTTTGCTTTGTCATCCAGGCTGGAGTTCAGTGGTGTGATCTTGGCTCACTGCAACTTCCGTCACCGGGCTCAAGTGATTCTCCTGCCTCAGCTTCTTGAGTAGCTAGGACTACAGGTGTGTGCCACCACTGCTGGCTAAATTTTGTATATTTAGTAGAGACAGGGTTTCACCATGTTGGCCCGGCTGGTCTTGAACTCCTGGCCTCAGGTGATCTGTCTGCCTTGGCATCACAAAGTACTGGGATTACAGGTATGAGCCACGGTGCCCGGCCTTCCCTTCTAACTTTCTATATTTTTTTCCATACAATAGCATTTATTATTTTTATTTTTATGTTTTTTGAGCTGAAGTCTCACTCTTTTCCCCCAGGCTGGAGTGCAATGGTGTGATCTCGGCTCATTGAAATCTCTGCCTCTCGGGCTCAAGCAATTCTCCTGCCTCAGCCTCTCGAGTAGCTGGGATTACAGGTGCCTGCCACCATGCCCAGCTTATTTTTTTATTTTTAGTAGACAGGGGTTTCACCATGTTGGCCAGGCTGGTCTTGAACTCCTGGCCTCAAGTGATCTGCCCACCTCGGCCTTCCAGAGTGCTGGGATTACAGGTGTGAGCCACCACGCCTGGCCTATTTTTTGTTGTTGTTGTTGTTGTTCTTTGAGACAGAGTCTTTTTTTTTTTTTTTTTTTTTTTTTTT